>NC_079167.1:68837816-68887816 GCF_947568905.1 Ostrea edulis
ACACTAGACCCATGTGGGTATGATAGATGATGTATAAGTCGGAATGAACCATCCTTCTTTGGTACCATACCCACAGGTGACAACCTAAGGTTTTGGAGTGGTGAATGAATGAAGGGACCAGCAACCCTCCCTAAGCTTATTTCTTTGTTAATAGTGTGCATAGCCTCCTCTTGCAAACTGCAATGATTTAAGGTTTTTACAATTCGATGTCACCCTTGGGTCTTGGTAACAAAGTTCAAAACCCTCTCTAAACCCCTCTAATAATTCTAAAGGTGCTAATTCATCTGGATAGTTAGCCAAGTATCGAGATAAAACGGAAATACTAATAGGGGAGGGGGCAATATCCCCGAGGTCTAAATTGCTGGGTTGTTTATGGGGCCCTAAAGCGCTGGGGTTGTGGGGGTCTAGTAATGGTAGCTGGGGTGGATGGTACTCTGGACAAGCGAGGACGCCAGGATGGTGAAGCACTGGGTGGTCTGCAAATTGAATCAAAACCTGAACCACGTCTGCATTTGACATAAGGATGATTCAAGGAACACAAGATACACTCGTTCTTGTATTGACATGCAGTTTTGCTACATTGACCTTTATAGTTAAACTCTTAACATCTTAAGGGAGTGGCTTGTGACACCGACCCTTGGACAGCGAGTGGGCTGTACATGTATAACAGCCACAACTCTTGATCAACAACAGCAAATGACATACCGGGGTTGCGTTCTTTTTTCAAACGGAATTGAATGTCGTAATCCCTCCAGCCAAGTGCCTTGGATCGACTGGCCCCTAGTCTGATAGTGTGCATGTATTTAAACAGGGAAGCACTACATTCTGGGTGTGCCAATACGTAAATTGAGGCATAGATAAAAAATGCATCGGTCCACACCTGAATATCTGAAATGACCCTGGGTTTGCATTTTGATGATAAAGTTAAGTTGCCTCCTTGCATAGAAAAATATTTAGTATCGTCATTAGGATCAGAATCATAACTCCGATCAACCAAAAGCCCTAAATTAATGTACTCGCCATTGGCAATTTTGAGTTTGAGATTATTGGAGACATTATGCCCAAGTTCATTCTGATAACTCGGCACCTGTGAATTGTTGGAGGTAGCTACTGTGGTTGATAAATCAGTACCTGAGTGGTCGCTGTCTGTTGGTGCCTCTTGGACCATCAGGGGGTTAGGGGACTCCATCCTCTGAGAGAGCACAGCGACTACCGCCTGCGTCACCTCATTCAGTTGCTCCCTGGACAAGGCCCTAGTTGGCGCCGAGTTGTAAAAAGTAGATGAAGCCTCTTGTTGTAGGGGGTACGGTTCGTGGAGGGTAGGAGAATCAGCAGGTACATGTACATTTTGCTGTAGACCGTCCGTGCTGGACGGGGTGACGCGCCTCTTTCCACGTGGTCTCGGCACGGCGCGGGTTGGGGCATCTTGTTGTTTCCTTTTAGGCATTTTCTTTCACTCAATTGAAATATAAAATAGATTCAATAACATAGCGGTTTGCCAAAAATAAATAAGTAGATAAACTAGGTTTTTTAAGACTAATGAAATACGGCGTGTCACACGAATCGTAATGGCGACTGTGCAGCATCCGAAAAATTAAAACCAATCCAAGCTAAATCTACATTTCAATTTGCCATCGGGGACTGAAAAGTGTAATACAAAGGCTAGAGTTTCATCAGATACCTGGATCAACAACTTTTTCAACAGAAAATTGAAATCGCGACGAATATTGCAAACATATTCGGCTCACACAAAAACACGTCTTACCTGCTGAATTTTTCTAGCTGAATGTGACGAAAGCGCAATATGACGTCATAAGAGCTAACCGCCGACAGTTACGGGCAGCACTAAAAAACCCGGTAACGACTTGTGATCGTCAATGTAGCAAAACGAGTGGATACAAGATTAAATAATCTGAGAATAGATAGAATCATGAACGAGCAGCAAATCAATATACGTTTCCCTTTGATAAATGGATTTAACCCCAAGTGGTTAAATCTTAATAATGCTTTTATTTTAGAAAATCCTAAAGATGAATTTTTCAAAAAAAAATTCAAAGCTAATATTTAACTTTATTTGGAAAAAACGAGAAAGAATCAAAAGAAATACACTTATAGGCAAAATTGAGCAAGGAGGTATTGGTATAATTGATATCGAAAGTAAATTCTATGCTGTCAAAGCATCATGGATAAGTAGAATATTAGATGTAGAAAGTGTTGCACATAGAACTCTCAATAATATTTTGCAGCAATATAATATCTCTATTTTTGATGTTTTAAAAAAGTCTGAGAATAACTTTTTAGATTCAATTTTTTTCAAAATGTTAAAACTCCCCCCTTTCTATGGAAATATATTTTCAGCTTTTAATAAATCCAAAAAGCCATTGGACATAAAAACTTTAAAGAGAGACGAGTTCCTTAGTCAGTTTATCTGGAACAACAGACTCTTTCAATATGAATCAAAAACATTGTGTTTTGAAAATTGGATACAGAGTGGAATTTTATATATTAAAGATATTTTTGATGAACATGGCGAAATGCATACTATAATGTACTTTGCAGATAAATTGAGAAAGAGAAATAACATTTTTTGTGAATATATTTTGCTTAAAAAGGCAATTAAAATCTATAAAGAAAAATTTGACTGTAATTATTCAAAATACATTAATATAAAACCTGATGTACATTTTTTGTTTAGAAATGATGTTGTAAAATCAGCTAAAAATGTTAAAAGTAAATTTTACTACTCGGTGTTTATAAATATGAAGTTTCAAAAACCATTGTATGAAAATAGATGGAAAAATTGTTTTAATATCAGATATTCTAGTTGGGAAAATGTCTATATCACAAAAATTAAAAAAAAGTATGAAAAAAGAATAGCAGAATTTAACTATAAACTACTTAATGGTATTTTGAACAATAATGTATATGTAAGCAAATGGAACAAAGACGTGTCTCCATTATGTGAAAGATGCAATGTAGATGAAGACATAAAACATCTTTTGTTTGAATGCAAAATTGTTAAGCATATTTGGGAGAAAATTAGCTCCTTTTTGAAGTTTGAAATTACATGGAAAACTATTGTACTCGGATACTATAATGAAATCAGTGAAAAAACATCCATTTTGAATAACCTTGTATCTTTTATAAGTTTTACTATATATAAATATAAAATGAAATGTAGACTACAGAAGGAGAAAATGTTGGAGCAAGATCTCCTACATAAACTTAAATATGAAATTCTTATTCAGAATATGGTAGTTGTCAATATTGGCAAGAATAGACACGATTTCTATAAGAATGCAGGAAACTGTTTGTAATTTTGAAATGAATATATTCTGATAGATAGGCATTGTGAAATAAATTTTTGATATGCATTATGAATTGAAATTTCATAATTTATATGATTGTTGTGATGTGGAATTTATTTTGATGTATATATGAAATACACTATGATTATTATGATGTATGTACAATTTTCTTATTATGGGCCGGCACGAGCCGGCCCATTCTATGAAATAAGAATTTGAGAAGTGTATGAGTTTCTGCGGGATGAGTGTGTATTTTTTTTTAAGTCGGATTACTGATTATCATGATACGTTTTCATTTTGTATGTAAAGTAATTCGGTGGTGTTTTTTAAACATTTGTTTTTTTTTTGTTGTTGTTGTTTTTTTTTGTGTGTAACACACAGGTCACGTGCGCTTATCTGCTGACCTATTTATAGAGGTGGCGTCATTTTTTTGTTTTGTTGAAAAATGCATAATTCCAAGGGTGCTAAAGAATGTTTTGATTATTGCATTATACTGTTTTGTTAAATATTGTCACAGGTTGTGCCAATAAAATTTTCAATCTTGAATAAATCTGATTTATTTCATAGCGAAAGGTTATGATATTTGGATAACCCAAATTAAATGTCACAGTTTTAATATGGAAAGTGTGAAATTAAATTAATGCAGTATTCATGCAACAGTCATTGGTTGAATTATTTTGCACATTAGAAAATGTTTGCTTAATATATTCAAGTGATAAAAGCTCAATATTTTCCAATAATGAACATTGTAAATATTCATCAAACTTATAACATCCAAGGAGCAGAATAACCCATATCTATTATTTTGAGGTCATTCAGATGAGGCTTGTAAGCCATGGTCCTGTGTCACGATAGGCGTTAGCACGATAAAGAACCCTCACTGCTCAATTCGCCCGAAGGTGACGTCTCTATAAGAGTGAAAAATTCGAGAATGAGACGTAAAGCAGCATATAAACACATTATTCTGAGGTCACAATGGTTTAAGGTTAAGGTTCAGACTGCTCTTTAAAAAAGTCCACTGGAGAACCTTTGCCTACTGGACATACACGTAGTTCACAGATCTTTAAGGAGTAACAGATTACTGTTCATTTTGTATGTTAATGGGTCGAATTTGGACACTTGTCCAATCAATATGTTTACGAGACAGTTTTAGTTTATGGAAACAATGATACTCTCTTGGAAATTTGTTCGGCCCATCACTTTGGTGCGTGCACCAATGTTTCTTGTGCATGATATGTATTTTGAAATGCATCACTATTATTATCATGTATGCATTATATGAAATGGAAAAATGAATTTTTCTGATCTTTCTGATGTATGATATGCATTATGATTGTTATGATGTATGTTTGCATTATGAAATAAGTATTTTAAATAAAAGATAAAAAAAAAAAAAAAAAAAAAAAAAAACCCATAAATTTTACAGTTTTTGGCCCACAATTAAGGTCCCTTAGGGTGGCGGGAGGTCATAAAATTTACAATTTCCGGTCTCCTTCACCTACAAATGCTACATACCAAATTTGGTCAAAATTGGCCAAGTAATTTCTGGGAAGAAGTTGTTAACGGACGACGCCGGACGCACACCAATTGCAATGAGTAAACTCAGGTGACCTAAAAAGTCAGCTGTAATCCTAATTTTGACTGAGATCCGATTGGAGGATCCATGATTGTTAAAAGCAGAATGGATTCCTAGGTACATGCATGACAACCTCTTAAAGAAAGCGAGATAACTTCTGAAAATACTGAAAATAACTTTTGGGAGCTGGCGATTTCTCATTTCCAAATCAAGGGTTTGTGTTCCATCACATTTGTCACAAACTTACACAAGTTACGTTTCATAGAGGGCGGTCACTAATGATAAACATAATTTTGATATAGGGTCGGAAAGTCTCGTTTACTTTCACTTTCGATTTACTACTTCCGGGCAGCAGTCGAAAAATCATTCTCTACCCAGAGTTCCGTGCGCTCCTCGCACTACACCTCTGTCAACGGCTTTTTATAGAAATCTTGTAAAAGTTTCCATTATCCAACATCTATGTTTTGGACTAAATATTTAGTCATATTATATGTTTTAGGTGCAATTAAATTGATGCTTACTGTAAATTGTTTAAAATCGCCATTTTCTGATCATAAATTTGAAACTACTTCGTAATATGCATATGAATGTAGGACATACACGTGGTGGAGATTTAAATGTAAACATGGAATCAAAAGTAAGAAAGGCTGTAAAAATACGATAAAACTTGTAAAATAAGAGACAAACAGCTAAATGGTAAATATGTACTTATTAAAGTGTCAGTGGGCTATGAAAAGAGCCTGATGTATCACCTGTTGCCTGAACTTTTAAAGGGAAAGGAAACCGAGAATGATTGTTTATATCATGTATTTATATTGTCACGTGATTCCAAGCGTTGACAGAGGTGTATGTGAAGCTTGCGTAACGCGTCCTCTGGTGAGAGAATGTCGAAAAATGTCACTTTGTTTTGCTTTGGTTATGCTCAGATGACATCGTTAAAATTAACCTACAGCCTATATATATTCCCTACTTATGCAAAAAGAGGAAGAAGTGGATTTATAGATGCAGTTAAACAAGTCTTAATACTTATATTTTTATAGTTAAATCATCAATTGAGAACTCAGAAGCAGTGAGCTCTACCCACGACCGGGTGATTGATCTAAAACATATTTTACTGAATATTTTCGATAATAAACAGCTGTCAAGTTGAAGGGTTTAGTTTTTTATGAGTTAGAACTAACATTACATGACACACTTATGCAGTATGTTCTTTTGATAAAGGAGACAAACTGAATGCAAAAGGGTTCTTGGGGGAGGGGAGGGGGGGTCGGGAATAAAACAATTAGCTGGGTAAAGTAAATATATGCCGGTATCTATTTGTACCATGTTTTGTCAATCTCCCTGATTAATAGTTGATCATATAAACTTGTAATAACACATTTTTATGGGATGCTGATAGCTAGCTGGGGGGGGGAGGGGGGGGCACATTTACAAGGCAATGGAGTTTTCATTTTCATTATGTTTTAATTAATAGTGATATTGCTTACGTTTTTATTGTGACCCTCACGGAAAATGCTACCAATTTGGAAACAAAAAATTTTCAAAGACGATTGGGATCACTGAAATAACGTTTTTACAATATTTACATAAGACAGGACCTACAAAAAGTTTTTGATACACATGTACTTCATTTCTGTATATGTGTTTGTAAAACACTATGCTTCTTGTGGCAACAAAGAAATAGTAAACATTCACCCATACATTCAGATCTTAAATTAATTCAATTTAGATTGTGGCGTTTGAATTCTTGAAAATGAAAATTTTGATACAAGATGTTTATTTACTGTTTAATAATGCAGTGGTGGGACAAGGGGGGGGGGGGGTACCATCCCCCATTTGGTACACTCTTTTAACAATGTTTAGGTTTGGAACACTTTTTAAACGTGTTTAGGTCTAAACGTGTTTAGGATTGTGCTTATATCCTAAACGCGAAGTGTAATAAACATGTTCTACCCTAAACATGTTCAGACTGAGAACATGTTTAGCTATGCAAAAATACAGTATCTAAACACAAAATAACATGCTAAACACTTGCTAAACACATTCCTAAACGTCTAAACACAATCCTAAACGTCTATGCGTTTAGGTTTTGAACATGATAAGTTTAGTAACATTGTTGACATTAGTTTTACAGTCTTCATGTAGAATATTCCTGTCTTCTGTAAATGAAATTCGAATTGCAGAAAAAACTGCATGTCAGAATTGCCATACTTCAAACTGCTATAGTGTACCAGGTCCCGATAGTGACCATAGTGTACATCATACGCCGTATTGCAAGTATACACTGTCGAGGTCGATATCCAAAATTGATGGAACCATTAGAAGAGCCGTCTATGGGCTTCAACCCTTTCCTGTTGGAAATGAGCAGAGTTTAGGAGTATCCAGAAAATTTTGATCTGGAATTCCATTTCAACTTGAACAGGTCTGGACACATACATATTGAATTTAAAAAAATAGTGTAATTCATTGTCTCTGGTATTAGACGTGCCTTTAGTGTTAATTTAAACCAATGCATCACTCTTACTTTGCATTGGAACAAAATTCATTTAAATCTTGTGAAAGAGAACATCAGTTGCAATTGATGCCCCCCCTTTTTTTAATTCAACATGTGACAGTGCCTGTTATGCGAAAACTAGCATATCAAAGACAAAAAAATTGTTGAAGTTGTACTTGCCGGATGATATTTAACCATGTATGGTTTACTTCTTATATGTGCATAAGTGATTTTTAATGGTTTTGTCTTTAACATGTATCGCGGAAATGTCAACTGTGTTGTTTCGGCAATTAGAATATAGAAGTAGAGTTATTGGACTTGCAATGTAATTTGAGAAAAACCGCCCAAACCCGTGTAGTGATTTTGGGGGGGTGGATTTTTAGTATTTCTGGTCGGGCTCGGAGTCCTCTGAGCCTGCACGTGATTTTCTCTCTCTCTTACCCGCGAACTCTAGGCAATCGGACGTGTCTTAGAAAGTACAGCAGTGTAGTTATTGTATTTGTTAACCCCTTGTAAGTTGTTCTGTGTATTTGTGAATATATCTGTTTATAAGTGTTTTCCTGTGTTCTTTGTGTGTAGGAAATCACTTTACCCGCATTGTTCAATTTGAAACATCATGGATCCCAAAGACACAGTTTGTAATACAAGGGATATTCTTGCTAGATTTTGCAATGTTATTCTCCAATAATTGAAGAGAAAGCTACTATTTAAGACTCTTTAATGCTGTGGATTGAGTTTTAAATAGAAGGTTAGCAAATCATTTTGTAATTGGGACAAAGTCAAAACCTAAATACAAGGAGAACTAAACATGTTCAAAACCTAAACACAAAAGAGGTAAACGTGTTCAAAACCTAAACACAATAAGGGTAAACATGTTCAAAACCTAAACATAATGAGGGTTAAACATGTTCTACACCTAAACATAAAAAGAATTAAACATGTTCCAAACCTAAACACAATTAGTTAGACATGTTCCAAACCTAAACACAAAGAGATTTAAACATGTTCAAAACCTAAACACATTGGGTTGAACATGTTCAAAACCTAAACAAAAAAAAAGTGTTCAACATGTTTAGATTTAGAACGCGTTCAAAACTGTACACAAGAAATGTGTTTAACTTTGTGTTTAGGATCTAAACACCATTTTTAGAGTGTAGTTCATATGTAACAAATATGGGGATTTGGGTTGCAATTTTGATAATTTTAATATACACACATACCTCTTTTAGGGGGATAGTATAAATTACACTTGCCCCCCCCCCCCCCCCCCCCCCCCTCCTTTGCAAATTTTCTTGATCCACCTCTGCAATACTTTTAATGATATTCAGTTGATGTCTATGCTTGTTACAGATGCTGTTATATACATCATTTCCTTCAGAAGTATCAATGTGTTGGTGGCTGTTATGAAGAGAATGGGCCCATTTTAACAACTTCTAGGATGGGCTTACAAGGGTTCATACCAGTAATTTCTCATAACTCTTATGAAGTTGCACCTAAATCTAAGGGATCTACATTTAACAGGCCAGAGGGCTCAATGCCGAATTTACCTCTGAAAGAATCGCAATGGATACAACAAACGTAACACTGGATTTAACTTTTAAAATGAATAACTAGTCATTATCTGACAGCAACTACATTGCCCAAAATTTGTGACACAGCAAAGGCTATCACTTGTGTAGCACAATTGTTCTGAATTCTATCCTGGATCCACCTCTGATGGTGACATTGTTGATCACTGAGGTGTATTGGAGAAGTTGAAGCCAGATGATATATGATTCTTGCTAATAAAGGAATTAATATATTTGATAAACTTTAATCAGGAGTGACATTGAACATGTCACCTTTTCTTTCATAATCTCATTTCAGTAAGGATGAAGCACAGCTGTTACAAGACCAGGAATAGTCAAATTCATGTGGACTGTGCAATTGAATAATTAAAAACATCAATATTTTAAATCTTTCCAGCTCAGATCGTGACAGTGTTGATCACTGAGGTGTATTGGAGATGTTGAAGCCAGATAATATATGATTCTTGCTAATAAAGGAATTAATATATTTGATAAACTTTAATCAGGAGTGACATTGAACATATATCACCTTTTCTTTCATAATCTCATTTCAGTAAGGATGAAGCACAGCTGTTACAAGACCAGGAATAGTCAAATTCATGTGGACTGTGCAATTGAATAATTAAAAACATCAATATTTTAAATCTTTCCAGCTCAGATCGTGACAGTGTTGATCACTGAGGTGTATTGGAGATGTTAAAGCCAGATAATATATGATTCTTGCTAATAAAGGAATTAATATATTTGATAAACTTTAATCAGGAGTGACATTGAACATATATCACCTTTTCTTTCATAATCTCATTTCAGTAAGGATGAAGCACAGCTGTTACAAGACCAGGAATAGTCAAATTCATGTGGACTGTGCAATTGAATAATTAAAAACATCCATATTTTAAACCATATACCTTCACAATACAGACATATATATCTATCCACAAAGATTTTCAACTCTGTGGGACTCTTGTACATTTGCAAATCCTCTACTGAAGGGAATAGCTTATATGAATTCCACAATTTATCAAATCTTACCTTTGGACTTAGATACTATAAATGTACAACTTCTGACTCACATTATTCTGCATTGTCAAGTTGTATTAAATGCATTCAAGTAAATGATAAAGTGAACATTTATTTAAGGTTGCTAGTCAAAGAAATTGTTACAATGGTGATTCATGCACATCTTTACACTGATCATTTGTAGCAAAAACAAAATAAAACTAATGGAAGACATTTGAATTTTCACAAGTCTGTCTAGTTGGTTATTGCAGAGAGGGCACAAAGGCTCAATCATGTATGCCAAGTATAACTTCCATAATTCATCTCGAAGGATGAGAATCACTTCCATGTTCACTGGTGTTCAAACTATGAAATCACAAGTGGTGCCTGTGAGGTAAAGCTGATGGAGAACTTGATGCCAATAACCATGGCTCTCTTTGAGCTGCAGCGCACCTTCCGGGTTGCACTCTGAAAATTTTACCCAAAAAAATATTAAAAAAGACTGACATCTACTATGTCTATATATTCTTTCATAAAGAACTCTGGTGAGTTACCTACGTGTATATTCTGATTGCCTGGGTGGATACATTTCTCTCATTGTCATAGCTTTACGAGGTGCAGACTGAAGATGCTTTATCCAGCTGTGTTGTTTGCCCTTTTATATCTAAAAGATTAACAAATTAACATTGTAGTCATTGTCACACAAAACATGTAGATTATGCGCACTAAAATGCAAATTGACTATCTGGACTTGTCAATATTTCATAATAGACATATAACATGTTCTATCAATTCAGCTGAAATTCAGATAAACCAAAATTCATAAGATATACATATATTTATATCTACAATCCATGAAATATGCCAGTGGCTGATTTAAGGGGAGATAGATCTCCACCTCATGAAATCCCCCCCCCCCCCCCCCTATTTGAATTCCTGGGTCTGCAATACTAGTATATATAGAATTGCACACTAAAATGTTTGTTGGATTAGTGATAATTCAGCTGAAATTCAGATCAATCAAAAAAATCTTAGATGCCAGTCGCGGATTTAAAGCCCCCGGATTTTGGGATCTATTCCTGTATGCAGTTTTACATACCAAATGCATATACTATATTATAAATTACTGCAGCTACATAGTGGAAACAAAACTGACTCGTGGGATTTCCATATGACACTGATATGATTGGTGTCAGTAAAAAGTTCTGTCTTCATTTTATAGAGATATCTTTATGAAATAATTTAGATAAATTTCTAAATGAAACTGTAAAACGTTCAAAATCATAGAATGAAATAGGGCTATCTATCCATGTTATACACAACAGGAAACGTTTTATTCTTTTCTAGTGCTCTAGCGCTTTCACTCGATGCAGATTATTACAGGGGGGGGGGGGGTGTTGTTACCACAACATCAATCAAGAATCAGTCTAATCAGAACTGCGCAAATATATTGCAGAGATTTTGATGGAGGACTTTCGATATCTTGAACTAAACTCTGAGATATAGATGTATGGCTGTACATGATGTAAACGACTGTACAGTGCATATGATGCAGACGACTTTATAATGTAAACATACCTGTACTTTGTTGGAAAATGTCTCGTATTGACGCTTGAACAACCGCTGTAATAGCGGGCGAAGCTCGCGTCGCGACGAGCTCGCTCCATTGATTACGCAATTGAGTCACGTCATTTGCTCTTCATCAGCTGAAAAATGATGGGGACTACCCATAATGCTTCCGGAAAAATGTCGCCGTCACTGCGGAATACTTCAATGACAACCCCGTAGATAAAACAAATAAATAGTCTGAAAGTACCACAAATGATTTTAAATTCCAGATAAGCTTTCCAATATCTTCGTTCATTTTGTTGTGGATAATTGCTTGATTTGAAAGAAAAACAATCGCAGCTAATGATGACGTCACAATGCACTGTTTACATCAACCGCGTTATATTTTCCGCGTTAAATCAATTGGCTCTTGAAAGTCGTGTTGTAAGATGTTATGGGTCTTCGCTCGTCTCAACGGTCACACTGTAAACATATTAGTGAGCGAAGTTCGCGTCGCGACGAGATCGCTCCAATGATTACACATATGAGTCACGTGATTTGCTGTTCATCAGCTGAAAAAAGATGAGTATTACCCATAATGCTTCTGGAAAAATGTCGCCGTCACTGCGGTATACTTCATTGACAATCCCGTAATTAAAATAATATGATTGTTTAAAAAGTAACATAAACGTTTTTAAATTCTAGACAAGTTTTCTCATAGCTTCAAACGTTTTGTTTTTGCTTGGTTTGAGAGAAGAAAAATAAACAATTGCAGCTAATATGACGTCACAAATTGTAACCGTTTACATCCACCGCGTTATATTTCCCGCGTTAAATGAAGAGGCGGACAAAATGTCTATAAGTCGTGACGCAAGATGTTATTGGGCTTCGCTCGTCTCAACGGTCACACCGTACAACATATCAACTCAGAGCTCTAACTAGCTGCAGATCTGTAGCATTATGGTTTTATATTCTTGTCTTTGATCATAACGCTACAGTTCCTGTAACGTAAATATTGTGCAATTTACGGCGCAAGATTTTCTGCGCACGTTTGGGGATGTATTTATCCACTTTCCAGCATTGGGCAATCATCTACCCTTCATTCCCTAATTGTAAACATATTTTATTACCAACCTGTATATTTTATCCACCTCTCAATTCTTTATAATCGTCTCTACAGACCGATAAAGTCGCTTGTTTTGAATTTTCTGCCATCCGACAGCCATGTTGATCTACTGACGAGTTCTCGCTAAAAGGTCACGTGATATATGGAATGTAGAACACACGTGTTGATAATGTAAACAAACCACCGGTTTCTCGATTTTCAATCGATTTTGTACAAAATAAAGATTGACAACCTTTTTCTTTGACTTCCACTTATTCTCAGAGAAAACACAAACACTTTCATTTATTTTTCTTGCATAAATACACTTTGTAAAATCATAACATTAGTAGACCGAAACATAGGGCGCGTAAATTTGACACAGAATATGTGACAAGATGGCTGCTCTCTGTTGTATCAATTGTGAAAAGCCTTTTGAAAGGAGGAAAAAAGGGTATAAAAGAAAATTAGTAGAAAATCTCCTCATCCTCTTGATAAAACTTAATGACATGTTATCCAAGAAAATTGTGCTCTCAATCACCCTTCCAAAAATACATATGTGACAGCTGTGCTTCTTTGACTGTAAAAATCTACAAGCATTCTCAGTCATCACTGCCATGTGCACCAAACCCAAAAGCAATTCTCAAGAGAAAATTCAATTTCACACCCATGAAAGGTCCAAAAAGAAAATGTCTTGAACTTTCTCATCGGATCAAGCATTTCCCCCCAATTTCCTCCACCCCTGTCAAAGCCAAGCCTAAATATATTAAGAAAACCAGTGAAACGTTCAATTTACGCAAGCACTGTTTTAAAGAGACTGTAATTGGAAAAATAAAAGAATCTCGCTATTACCATGCCCTCCAATTATTAATTAAGAAAAGCAAGTGTGCTCGCAATGCCTTCATTAAAGTGCTAAAGAAGAGTGTCACCAAGGAAGTGAAGAATACAGTCATTCCTTCTTTCCAAATACCAACATCCATTTCCTCTCTGTCAACTTTCAAGTGGGAGACTGCTCTGCAGGAACTACATACCCGAATGCCAATACTTACTAGTGTGCTCCAGAGTGCAATGCCATTGAAGAACAACAAATCAGCTTACATGTATGTTTCTATTAATGCTTGAAATAGTAAAATGATTGTAAATTTTGTTATCTATAATTGCATAATGAATAATGAGATTTATCAGATGATATAGCTTGCTTTGTGGGTAAAAATCTTTAACAAGGGCAATTCCAAGTGCAGGATCTCTTCATGATAAGTAAGCTTTAAGCTTGTAACATTCACACACACTTGCTGACACATATGCACATTAGCGGTGCTATATCCCCAGTGCAACTAATCGCATTATGGGATAAATAAAAATGGGCCAAAAAAGCAGGGCACTGACAAGTGGAGCATCCCCTCATAACAGACAAACTTTAAGCTTATAGAACACACATACACACCTGACGTTGCAAAAAAGAAGAATAACAACCATGAATTGAATTTTTTAAAATGTACTACTCGTATGCATGCATAGTATACATGTAGAACATATATCCTTCTTGATTTGCAAAATGCAATGTTTTTCAGAGCAAAGAATGGCAAAGTAGGGTCCCTAGTCCCTAATGTTGGTTTCATTTCTGGAACAATTTTGCGTCTTAGAAGTTCAAAGAACAGCTTTCTACAGACCTTAACGTCTGTGGAAATGTATCGGTCAGGCTGCAACCAAAAGGTAAATAAAAATGAGGGGAAGCATCTTTATCATATCTTTGGAGCTATACTGGGTCTTACAGATCAATGTTCATTAAAGTAAAGGGTCTACATTAAAGTTTAAATGCTAATTAATCATGTATTGTCGGTATTTCAGCTCTTTCGATGGTTTCAAAAGTTAGGGTGGTGTAAGGGAGTCAAAGGTACACGAGCAGCTGTGGACAATCTGTACTCTGAATATGATGCAGAAATAATGAAATGGAAAAATGAAATTCAGGTAAGGCTGTTCAAAATTAATTCTACGTTTAACGTCACCTCAAAACTTCAAAACCTACGAGGGAGGGAGGAAAAAAATAAACAAACAAAAATTTTAAACAAATGTGTATCTATTGAAAATCACCTATCCAGTGACCCCAAAAATCAACAATTTCAAATAATAGACATTGTTGGGTTTTATATTCAAGTCCAAGTCAATTACAATAACCCAATTTAGTGACCAAAAAAGTAATATGTCAAATTAAACACATTGTAGGATTTGATTTTCAAGTCCAAGTAAATTTTCCCAGCAAAGACTTTTTCCTTAATCTGGGTTTGTATCCCCTCTGCGAACACACCTTGCAGATTGGGTGAGCGGAGGAGTCGCTTGCGATAACAACAATGGATTGTCATCACCACAAACAGCAAACTAAAGGAAAGCTTTTCCTTTTGTGGAAATGGTTGCTAGACACATGTGACTCACAGTTACAATTAAAATTATTATGACAATATTTCATATATTTTTGTAATGACACATCTTAAAGTTTAAAATATGCTTTACTTTGTTTTGTGTTGATTTTGTTTTTTTTGTTATACAATTTTCTATGTACTATTAATCAGTTTTGAAAGGAAGATGCTAATTTGGTGTACCACAACTAAAAGATCAGTATTCTACAAATACAAGGCAGGGGGTTCCAATAGTTTAGGACGCCTTCAAATAAATTGATTAAAATATTACAGTTTTCTTTTTAGTGCTTTTAACTTTTATGATTAAATGCTTTGTACAAAGTAATTATCAATCAGTAAGTTCTGTATTTCCAATCGTAGTACAAACTGTAATGAAATAGTATATCGGAACTCTTCATTGTTGAGAAGGTAAATTTTATATGAAATGGTGGCCGTTTGCAACGGCTTCGAAAATAGTCATCTTTATTTACTATGGGATTTACACCATGTAAAGGTAAAAAATGCATGTTTCATTGTTATTGGGAGTTAATAGGATGTCTAAGGTGAAAAGTTGGAGCGGTCAAGGAATTCAGTTTAACCCATTTTAATCGCAAAAAGCGGCCGAAGTTCAGGCAAGATTTCCCGAATCACTTTGTGTGACACTGGTCGGACATTCGGAAGAGGCGTCAGTCCAAATATCCAGCTTCGACGAATCTCGCTGAGATTAGTTCGGTTCAAACCATCTTTGTACGTTTTCTTTACTTTAATAGTAGCATATACTTCCATTTTCTTCATGTAAGGACCTCTGATCCAATTTTGCAATGCGTTTCCCTCTTACGCGGGATGTAGAATTAAGTCGCTAAATGAAAAACCAAACCTGAACGACTACTTCAAATCCGGATTTGTTTGTTTTTTCAAAACGGCAATTTCGCCGAAACCTACGCGCGCGGGTGACGTTAAACATAGAATTAACTTTAGGCAGCCTAATTAAGGAAATAAATTTTAAATGATGCAATAAGAAAGGCATAAATAAAAATTGTCAGATATTTAATAAATAGTTTTTGAGGCATATAAATGTACACAGTGCTGTAACCAGTACATGTATAACAAAGTATTCACAATCTTATATGTGTGAACCCCAGGGGGAATTAGGAGGACCTTTAGCTGACCCAGTAGACAGAGTTGCTGTGGATTCTGATGATTCTGATGGATCAGATAGATCAGAGGATTCTAGTTCCTATCTCTCTTCCAGCTCCCAGGACCATGATGAAGTCAGCAGTGAGGAGGATGAATTGGAAGCAATCCCTCTCCCATCAGATTTACAGGACTCCAGGCATCCTTAATGATTCAGTTCACTATGAAGAGCAAAGTAATTATCGATAAAATCAATACATCATAATATAAGTATTATAATTTTGAGCAATCTTGTTGTTCTACAAAATGATAATTGTGTCATGTACTTTTAAATAGATCCAGGATACAGTGTATGTTGGGACAACGTTCAAAAACTGAGTGTCAGTCGTCACTTCTTGCGACAAGACAACAAAATGATGTTATGGACCCTTTGCTTTGCTGCAAAAAAAAACAACAGAATATCTTTCCGAGACCTCAGTGAAGATAATAATTGTTCTGTTAGAGATATATATTTTGAGGTATATAACACATGATATAGTCATTTTACAAAACATGTACTTTATAAGAAGACTGGTTTTCTAAATCAATTGATAAAACTATCAAAGATCTATATGAGGATTAGTATTGCCAATGTTGATTTGCTATTTTAGAATTACCTACCATCTGCCTATGACTGGCAACATCTAAAGCAGAGGATGAAATTTGTGGTCCAAACTATGGTGAAGCGCAACTTTCATCAGTTCTGCGAAGTGGACCTCCCTCCATACCGCCATGAATACTCAGACATTGTAGCTAAAAAGTCAGAGATTGTAAGTTTACTTTATGTAGTGATGTTGACATAAATTGATCTGGACGTGAATATATTTACTATGAAATATAAATCATAGTATATTTTTACATAACTTTTACAGGATAACCTAGGTGTTATTCAGGAAAATCCCTCCTCTGCCAAAGGAACCCTCGAAATCATGAAGTACTTACACAAATATGTCCCAACAGCTCAGGATGGAAGGCCATACCCTATACTTTGCCATGGGAACCAACTCAGTGTGGAAAAGATGGTGGATCCTAAACTCTCCATGGCCTTCAGTGAAAATGAGGCGGACCAACTGAAAGGCCTCATTCCACGTCCTCAAGGCTTTCACAAGAGGTGCATTGTACTGCAGGACTCCATGAACAGTCTCTTTAGTGGAAACACAGTAGGGGACAAAGGATCCTTATTTCACATAAAAAACAAGTTCGGGTTTCGTTCTGTAAAGAAGAAAACATCAGACTGTATAAATTCATGTGTAGATTTTTTTTCAACTTTGTGACAGAGGCAATTGTGTGTCTTATTGTTTGCAACATACTCGATATGGACAATATAGACGATGTATGTCAAACAATTCCTACAGATAAAGAGGCAGTTCAAAACCTGTTTATGAACATTTGTGAACAAGTCATCAACCTGGTTTGGCCTCATATTGACAGGCAGTCCATCCAACAAGCAATTACAGGAGATGGCAATCAGCTCGAACAGGAGTCCATCTCAGACACGGAAGACGCTAAGTTTCTTGATGATACAATCCTCTACTGGAATGAGGACTCCTACCTCGATGAGACTTTGCCATACTGCGAAGAAAATGAATATGATTTTTTTGGTAATGAATATGAACATTTTGATATTAATCTAATAATACATGATTTCACTATTTATATGATATCTACATGTATATCTTACTTTCAGTAAAAGAGGGCCTTACAAAGGCAGGACAAAAGAGCCAAGATTCTGTCTTTAATTACAGTCGATGTATGGTTTGGCGGGGTCTCCTTCACATTGTGCAGACGTCTGCCGAACGTGAAAATGATGGTCACCAGCTTATCTCAGACTGGATACTTGACATGGTCCACTTCTGGAACAATAACCATAATAAATACCTTATTTTGGGACATCGGTTATTGGCAGGTAACATCAATGCAATTTTGTAAAACAAAAAATTCAAAAACATATCATTTTAATTATTACCATATCAAATATTTCAGGAGTAAGTGGATGGCTTCCAGCACGGATCAGAAATGAGATGATGTGGAATAGCACAGCGAATCTTGTTGGTAAACCTGGCCACAACATCGCATTAGACCTGGTAAATAAGTTCCTCAACAATTAATTCAAAGGTGAATACAAGCTGTTGAAATATTTTTGTTTCAAATAATTGTTTTCAATTCATTTCATTTAAACCATTTATGTGAGCTTGAAATAGAATGAACATAAGATGTGTCAATTGCTTTGCTTAATCATGAAGCAATTATTTTACAAAACAACAAAAAGCAATTATCAAAAGTATTTTAGTACTGTGTGATGTTATCAACTAAATGAATTTTACCTATTCAGCCAATCTGAAGAATTGTCATGGGCAGTACAGTGAGATACAGATCTCAAGATGCAGCAAAATAGTGGGCAGCGTGGGGAAGTCCATAGATAATATCTTTCAAACTGAGGTGATCCAGGACTATGTCCCCAAAGCCTCATCCTCAGATGGTTCCTCTATGTCTGAAATTAAAAATTTTGTGGAGGAGTACGGGTCTGAGGACCTCTTCAAAGATAAAGATGGACATAGACATCACCATGGCTATGCTCATTTTGAGCACAAGATTTGTGTTAAAAATCCAGAAAAGCTTAATTGCAGACTGAAAAAATATGTCAAAGCATTAGAAAATGAAGAGTTCTTGTATGAGTAGGTACATTATGTGAATATTTGATAACGCTTAAAAAATATATGATGTTTAGAACTACTTACATTAATTGTCATTAGTTGTCTTTTCTACATGGACACCATTGACGACACAAATAACAGCACTTGCACAAAGAACAATTGCACTGTGTGCATTGTAGTGTCAAACTGGTAGTGATGTGCTGTTATGGCCAATAAAATGAGATAATATAGCACTCCGAAAACACTTGGATCCCTTTTTCTCTACTGATTTACACAATTCCTTCATATCATCACTTGTGTGCAAAAGTGATCCCGGTGTAATAAAATACAAGGCTTTTGCTTCCCTTCCATCTCGCTCTGCCCTACCCACCTCCTGTCAGTAGTCCATTATAGAAAAACAAGCACCCCAATGAATTACAATATCAATATCAGGAATGTTTATGCCCATGCCAAAAGCAATGGTGCATATGGCAATCCTGATGACACTGTCTTGTTTTGAAATTTCATGAAGAATATAGTTCAATTCTTTGGAATTCATTCCAGCATGATATAGTGCAATGTAACTGTTCTGCTGGGTCTTCTTTTTCTCATGGAAGGCATGCTCTTTCAAATGACCTATTATGTTTCTGTACAGGCAGCCACGTCGACTTAAACTTCTTCAAAATTTCAATTAAAAACATGTAATACACATATGTGCATGTGTCTTGAATGTCATCATCTGAGAATGTGTGTCTAATAATCAGTAAATAATGCATTGCATGAATAGTGTTACCTAACATATATCAGAGTCTTCCTCGTTTTAATTCCCTTTTCCTTCACCTCCTCAAATAGCCAGTGAAGGTCTTTGAAAATATCACTGGCTCTTTGACACTCAAGGTATATGTTTGGCCTGTAAGAAATTACTATCTTTTATGTCTTCATTTTTTTTATAGACTATCAAGAGTCTTGTTAATACAATGTTAGAAATCTGTACAATGTACCTGTCTGGAGATGCAGTGAATATTTTCAAGTTTGGTAGGTAGATCCTGGTTGTAATCTGCCTCAGGATATGTTGTGTGCATGTAGCAGTTAACATTAAAAAGGGTGTGCTTGGAAAATGGGACCGTAGCTCGCCAAGTCTTGCAAATGTAGGTCTAAATGTTTCACCCCTATAGATCAGAATTGAAGTTTCATGCACTAGTAATTCTTATTTCAAAACATTTCTACTTATCATTTTGGACACAGAAGTTGAACTTCATTCAGAAAAAAATCATTCAAGTTTAAAGAGTTATAGAAGCAGCTTCTCAGTACTCTCATGGAGAGGTTTTAATTAATATGACACATCCAATTATATCTTTTGTTCGAATAATTGTCAATTTTCTTTACCATGACTCCATAATGTGTGCCTCGTCTACTGCTATAAGAGAGACACTCTCTTTATAAACTTTAGAATTCAGTAGCATGTCTTTCCATGACTCTAAATTCAGCAAAGTCTCAGGAGACATGTAAAGGATAGAAAATGCCCTTGTCCTGATTCCTGCATTCAATAAAAATAAGCATTTAAGGAAGTTAGCTCCTGAGCTTTTGAGTACAACTGCGCAGGATGCTACAACCAATTATTTACTGGTTCAATATTGATCCCATTGGTGCAAACATATTACACATTTATTGCTGAACCCTATCCAGTTGAAAAATGTTGTGTCAATTCAAATTTTGAAAGGGTTTGGCAGGGACTATATTTTGTGGTGGAATGATTCATTAATCAAAAAGTTCTAATTCTGCATGATATCACAGTTTCTGTTTCATCCAATGTATCGTCTTTTTAATACTCCTATACATGTATGTAAAACTTATACGGTACCAATTTCGATGCACCAGATGCGCATTTCGACAAATAATGTCTCTTCAGTGATGCTCAACCGAAATATTTCAGTTTTATGATTTATGATACAGGTAGTTGAGACTTGGAACTAGTTCAACTGTTGTAATTTATTAACTTGGTTGATATATTTTTTCAAACAGAACACCGATTCTTAAAAAAGTTTAAATTAATTTACTTGAAATTATGTATAAAAATTCAGTATTTTCGCCAATACTTCAAAAATTTGATCTCCAACCCCCACTTTTTAAAGTTGCATTTTAAATTGTAAGACCAGACCTTGAAAATTGTGTAAAATTTTAGAAATTGACATTACTCCTAATATGTCCTTTTAAACTATCAATTTTGATATCATGTATTTCAGTTTTATGATTTATGATACAGGTAGTTGAAGTTTTTCGAATATTAAGTGCAAAAAGGTCATTATTTATTTCCATTACTAGTATTCATTTTTTTTTTATCTGTATTGTTAGAAGACATGATTATGCATCTATTTAATGTAATGATTGATTTGTGTTGCTTATGTTGTGTTGACACCAACAGAAAAATCAAGTTTAATTGAATAAATTCTAAGTGCAAAAAGGTCATGTTTAGAACACTATAGCTCAATTAAAAGCGTTGCGACCCCAGTTTTTCTTTTTAGTTTCCTAATTCTCATTCAATGCAGAAACAAAAAATTGACATTACTCCAAATCTCAGGTGCGAACCTCTTTAAGAGACATATATGTGTACATATGTGCATATTGATCCATTTTTTAAACAAACATTTCTATAATGATAAATGGAATCAATTATTGTGATCTTTAGAAATATTGATCTTTAACCACCTTTTTCTCAGGAAATACATCAATGTACTGATTTTAGCTCTAACATAATATTGATATACATATTTGATAAATATACAATACCTTCCACTACTTCTGGTGACATTTCATCTTTTGCCTGTATAACTGCAGCACTGATTCCATGACTGTCATTATGTTTACACTGGTCAAGCATTAAACTCTGTAAAGGTGATATCACAATACATGTACGGTGTAGTGAATTGTCAAGTGTGTCTAGTATCAATGGAGGTAAAACATAGCAAATACTTTTACCAGTAAACTGCTTGAGCATGCGCAAGATGATTGTTTCCTTGTGTGTACGGTCACATGCTACCCAGTTAGGTCACAAGCATGGATTCCCTCTTGGGGGGAGGGGGGGGGGGGGGTACATGTACAACTCCTTAGGATCTCCGTAATGATGCAACATTTTCGATCATTCTAAACATTTGTTGACTTTCTTTACGTAAATAAAATGATATTCTATGTTTCTTAGTCAATATATAAATTTACAACCTGCAACTTACGATTTGTGAGATTCTATTCTACCGTTTTCAACAATTTCGATACATTCCAATTTCCGATTCATATTTGTGCGCCATGTTTGATGTACTGAAGTTTCAACTTCCGATTGTAAAGTTATTTGCATATGCCATATAAGGTAGTATTTACATCAATGGAAAAGTACGGAGGAGAAAGCTATTTCGTCGGTATCAAAAAGGTTTAGATTTAATATCAAGTTAAAACAGCAGGGTGTGAATTCTTTCTACAACCACATGATTTTCCTTTCTTTGTCGGAGTGGCTGAGTACAGTCCCTGAAACGTTCTACTTTACCATTTTTCCGTTCGCTCACCGTTCGTTCACCGTTCACAAAGCGTTCAGCGTGCGCTCACCGTTCGTTCATCGTTCACAAAGCGTTCAGCGTGCGCTCACCGTTCGTTCATCGTTCAGTCTTTTCATTGTCATTCGGAACACCATAGTGAAAGGACCAATCTTGATAGCAAGGCGAAAATGAAAATTGAACGTGTGCGTATGAGTGGGAGGAGACTTTCTTACTATATCAGAAATTTAATTTTGAAATACAAAATGTCAGGATTATCCACTGTGAATGCCGAAAGGTTCATTTGAGCTTTTGTTAAAACAATTCTAAATGAGACGAATATAACAGTTTGTCGTTATGAATTCAACCCAAGTACAAAAATAAGCCAGTTTCAGGTAATGAAAACCTCCTGGTAATGAAAACCTCTTCCCCTGTGTTGACGATTTAACGTTTACAAGTTTGGGAAAAAGCACAAATTATTATAATTATTTTGCATTGCTTGACACGAGTTTTAAACAAGTCACCCCTCTCATACTTTGAAAAATAAAAACAAACGATGCTACATAATGTACATTTACCGTATGTACAAATGTACGTGTCAGAATGTCAAATTGATATAGCTATTTTACGCCTACATTTATGAAAGACATTGTCAATAAACTGATATTTACTACTCTTGCCAAATTTGAAACTTTTGTAACATGTGTCCTTAATGCAAAGATGTAATTGTTTATCTTGTACGTTTCTGCATTAGCCTTTAAACATTATACAAATATTGCTCGATTGAACTACAATCTATGGTCACATTAATAGTAAGTTTTGTACTTACATGTGCATAAATTCTAGGATTATTTCCTCGGGTCGACGTAGCTGCGACAAATGAATGACACAAAATGTAAGTACATGTAGGAATATTTAATACTGTTAGAAGTGTTGAGGTGTTGACACAGGGTATACTGTCCGTATTGTTTGTTTACTGCATCTATCTTGACTCTTTTTGGGGGTGTTTGTTAATTACGGGTATCCCAAACGATCGAGCTCGTAAAGTTTGAAGCCATACATGTACCTGAACACCTTTAAATTCTGGATGTCACTACACATGTAGACTATAGTATTTTCCTTTTCACATGCGTTGTATATATATTATACCCATGCATTAAATGTATCTGTACATGTAATGGTATACATAATGTACATACGAAATACAAAAATCCGGATCGATACCATAATATGATTTGATTTTCAAATATGATACCATAATATGATTTATATGTGTGTGCGTGTGCCACGACTGTACCCCATTCCCATTCTCTTTAACGGTGTGAAAGCGTGGCGAGAAGTCCATCGTCATTGATACTATTTCAATGGTGTAACTGTTTTAACTTGCCTAGGTGGTCTAGCAACACGCTGCTAAGAGATGTGGTTCCTTGTGTCATTAGTTCAACATATTGTAGGGGCGAAAGTGGGTATTCTCTCAAAGTCTACGTGCTTTATATTCAATATTTCCTCCCTTAGCTAAGGCAGTTATGTTTATTTCAGATATCATTGCAATCTCTGTGCTTTTTATGAAATATTTCAAACTGGGACACCGATCTACAATGAGAGAAGTGATAATGATTGACGTAAGGATGCTCAAAGAAAACTAGTTCAATAATGATGGTAATATCAAATCAGTGCAAATATCAACTCGTATCCTATGAGATTCCTTATTAAGCACTGTGAATAAATTACAAGATGAGATACTAGTTTACAGGACTGCGTGTAGTCTAATTTAACGCTTTGTATGCGTTCTTCGTGGTAGAATAATACATCAGTTGATCTAGGTCATTATCAGAGAAATGCAAAACTCATTGATCACTTCAATTTTGTAATTGGTGATTCTATATCCTTCTGATTAATACGCGGATGCCTAATGACTTTCTAGGTAGCTGGTCTTTTGTTTCAGGATTAGGTTCACTTTCTTTTTTTTACTCTATGTAATTTATACACAGTGCTTGATAGGGACCCTTTCTGGGTACGAGGTCAATAATGTTGGCTTCAAAGTACATTAATTTAACCACAAGTTCATCAGTCAAATGTTGGATTGGTGAACTTGTGTTCAAAATGTAGAATTTAATTATAAACGTTTGATTGACCCTTTTAATTTGCAATCCTACTTAACTAAAAGAATTCCTTTGCAGCTTAAAAAGCTTATATGTAAGTTAAGATTCTCGTCTCACTCGTTAGTATTGAAACCGGTAGATACAGAAAAAGTTCCTTTAGAAATACGCTTATGTACCTTAGATGTAGAAGATGAGTTTCATTTTTTCTTCAAGTGTACCCATTGCAGTATTCTTAAAAGTATTATTATATCAGGCAGGGGTCTAGAATTTTTTTCAACAGTCACTTGCCCACGGGCAAGTACTACCTAGAAATCCACTTGCCCAAGTTCAAAATTCACTTACCCAAAAATAAAGATAAAAAGACAATGCATATGTGATTAACTGCTTTATTTGTTACATACACGTAGTTTTATTATTTCTCCAAGGACTCTATTTCATTAAGTTTGCGCTTTCGTGGTAAAAACAGAGCAGGACTAATTGTGTGGCCCTTCACATGCTTGCCCCCTCCCCCCCCCCCCCCCATCAATAATTTTTTATTGCTGTGTTTATCTATGATGTCTGTTGGGCTTTAAGTAAGAAATATTTTGGTTTACGTGGCAACAGGAAATTATGAAGATGATGTTAAAAAAAAAAAAAAAGGTGTAACACCCATCAGTGTATCAATTTTAGCAAAGATGGAATTTGATTTTTTTATTTTATTTTTTTTTTTACAATGATATATTTTAAACAAAAAAAAAAGATATTTCGATGAGTATTTATACTAGAAGATGTATAATTGTAGATCAGACCGGAAAATATGAATGATGTCAGTAAATTTGTCTGAAGGCACAGGGTTCAGACACACAGCTATATAAATCATTGGATAAAGCTTTTAACAGAAACACCAATTTTCATTGGTTAAATGATCATCCAATGCAGACCGTTTTGGCAGACCTGTAAGAAACTGACATGGCTATATTGGGAGACCGTTATTATGATCACGATCTGTGTTAGAATAGTGGATTACAAGAATTCACTAAATGAGTGCAGACTTGCAATGTATGGAGAGACGTTCTTATGGAAATTAGTTACGTGGACAGGGGCTAAGCCTATGTTATTGCCAAGGGGAGGAATGATTCATAGATGTCGGGGAGGGGGTAATTGAAAAATGTAATTGTATAATTGGCTGTATTTAAATACATTTTTTATAAAACAATTGAATGTATTTTAACACATTCCAAACAAGTCAATTATATTCAATTGCATTCTATATTCAAACATAAAAGTTTGATAATAATGGAATGAAAGCGTCTGATAATAATGGTGACAGACTGTTTCGCTGTTTTTCACAGGATGTTAATGTAATAATTGGATGTCTTATTACGTATGTATACCAGGCATGGTCATATTACTCAGGGCTACAGGTGAAGGTCTAATTTCGTTCAGGTGCGAACCCGTCCTACCGAAGAACAAAGGTTTATTCCCACTTAGCCAAAAAGACTATAGATCACAGGTGATTGATTTCCTTTATTCTTCACCTGGACTCCATTACCACCTAGCCAAAACAGTTTACCTATACAAATCTCAGAATTTTGGCTAAGTGGGAATACACCAGAACAAAAGCACAGGTAGAAGAAATACCTGAGTATAGTATTGTTTATTTCCCAAAGCAGTACTGCTTATAGGTTGCAAATAGCACCTGATCCCACCTCTGGTATATCAAGAGGTCCGTGTTTGCAAACTCTATTTTGTATTGCTTATAGGAATTATGAGATTGATCACTATTCGTTATCTTCACTTTTCATACATGTAACATATATTACAATAATAACATAAGTGAAAAAGACACCAACTTGAAGTAAGAATCCTCTTCCAGAGTTTGGACGTAAACTTCAGTTATTGCAATGTATTTCATTACATACTTCAAAGTAATTGGTAGTAATTAATTGCATTGGTTAATATCAATGTAATTGCAAGTAATGGACAAAATTATCACTGTAATTGAAAGTATTTGATAACATATTCAATGTATTTGATCCAATCCCTGAGGGTGGATACTTAATGATGACTCTGATAACGAAGTGCTTGTTTTATTAACTGACAATGTTCACGTGAAGAGTTGTTATAGAGACTAAAACATGGCAGGGACACAGACTTAATTCAAGAGACTCCAAGGTACACAGTCACATATATGTACATGCATTACGTTATATTTACGACAGCAATGGTGAGCTTTCAAAGATCATATACATGATTGTCCAATCCGTCCTTTTTATTATAAATTGGAAAGGCTCTTCGATGATCATATACTTGTCTATATCATCAGCCCATCGTAACCCTCTCCCCTAGAATCGATCAATAAACCTGATCAGACTTATCAAAGAAAGATAATCCAGTGCTAGCTTCGAATGTCGGTAGTAGACCAGATTCCTTTTCTCTGATGGATTTAACTTATAATTATCAATAAGCTGTTCGTTATCATGATACTTCTACAGTGATCCCGTGCGGATCCGGGTAAGAATGCGTCCCTCTCGAGAATATTTCACTCATGTAGAGACGTCACCACTGCCGGTGAAGGGCTGCAAAATTTAGGCCTATGCTCGGCGCTTATGGCCATTGAGCAGGTGTGGCACGATAAAGAACCTCGGTTTTTGCGGTCTCATCCGAAGGACCGTCCCATTTAATCGCCTCTTACGAAAAGAAAGGGGATACTGAGGACCTATTCTAACCCGAATCCCCACAGGATCAATGCACGCAAGATTGGGTCAAATAAAAGAGATGATATGGGTTTTCAGGTGAACAGACTTGTAGTATGACATCTCCCTGACCTGCTGCTCGCCAAAATTCCTTAGGTAACGCTGTAATTACTTGGAATATGTGCCCCGAACCGGGGACCCCCTGTTTGTTTATAAATTTTTGTTTCATACCTTGTGTATTTTATTATATCGGTAGAAGGCCAATCTCTAAAGCTTACAAAAAGCGTGAAACGATTACATGATTCGAAGGAGGGATGAGATAGACTGGGAATTCACACATTTCAGAGAAATTATTGCCACCAAAAAAGGGGGGTGGGTAGTAATATCCATACTTCAGATGCCTGTGATCCAACATGCTGATTACATCATTTGATCCATTGGTCAAATTAAACTGCCACCTTGTCCTGAAAAATGTGAAGTATCATAAGCAAAGTAGTACTACATGCAATTGTAGCTCTAATATTTTAAGTTGTAATGATGCATGTTTGTAATTTCAATATCTATTTATATCTAATACTTTATATTTTGAAAAATTCAAAACATACCATTGGTTTATCTATCAAGAAGTTTTATTTCATGGAAGTACTATCGATACGAACACCAAAGAGCTGAACTCTGCGGAGTTGGATGAAGTATGTTGGACCCATTTGTCTGGCGTTATGGAGAAGCTGGAAGTGTTGCGCAAAGTCCAATGTATAATGAACTTTTCCCAATTCTCCACTTTGCCATACTTTCATTTCCTCCGGTGTTTCTTTGATGCATTCCCTGTAGTGGTTTCACTCCTTTTTATCTGCTTCAATGAAAGGTGAAGATAACGAACAGTGATCTATCTCATAACTCCTACAAGCAATACAAAAAAGATAGTTGGGCAAACACGGACCCCTGGACACACCAGAGGTGGGATCAGGTGCCTGAAAAAATCCGACTGCAGACATTTTCTCCTCTTTGCTCCTTGCATCTATGATCTTCTTTCGGAGGCATTCGCACCTTTGACAGACATCATCACGGGGCGTGCTGATCTTTATGTGGGGTAGGCACTTCAACCAGACATCTTCAAAATACGAGATTTTCAAGGCTCGAAAATACCTCTAATGTATAGCTTTCTTTGTATTGGATGGTGGAATCGGCCTCAGACTGAGGAATGCCGAATTCATTTGCGTAATGTTTTTTATATGAAAGGTGAAGATAACGAAGAGTTATACAATCCCCTAAGGTGTTCTTCAATTAATCGATCCAATTCCAAAACATGAAAATCAATTCAAACAAAAATAAAAACAATTGAAAAGGGTGGAAAAGTAATGATTTATACAAGAACTTAGTAAATTCAAGCACGTGACATTGTTTTTGAAGAGGGGGTTCGGAGAAGTTGGCTCGTCTAACTATTCCTGGCAAGGAAAATTAAACCTCAAGCAAAAAGAGTTTTGCCCGATTTTCAAAACCTAAATTATGAAGGGGTATCTATGTTTTCGTCAAGTAATTAATTCTGCCTAATAAAGTTTTTCTCTCAGGCCTCTCATTTGCTACATGGGTGAAATTCATAACTTTCAAGTTTTCATTTTTCTCACTCACTGTTACTATCGGGAATAGTGAAGTACTCACCCAATATATCTTTAATCGTCAAAAAATGGGGTGGGGTATTAATAAATTTTTAAGAGTACATTACAGTATAACTGTAAATATTGTAAGCTCTCCACGGATGGTTACAAAATTAAAATCACACTGTAAACACACAAGGGTGATGTTCCAATCCTAGTTAACTTCAGTATTGTAAACAAAACGAGAGTTTCTCAAAGGTTAAAATAATTTATTAACACATTTTGAACAGCATTAACAACATCAAGTGTAAAAGATAATCAGGTCGATGGCGTCTACCGTACAGGGATATGGCAAGGGGGCGGGGAGGGGGGAGGGAGCTCAAGGTGACCGTCAGAGCATTATTATATAGTAATTATAATGATAATAATGTTTCCAAAAAGTAGTAAATAGGTATCCAGTGTGTTAAGAGTTAATTGTCTTAATTGTTTCTCACCTAAATTGGACGATCGAACAGCATTAGGAATTCAGTATTTCGTATTTGGCGCTAGGTGAACTTCAGACAAAATTATCTGCCATTATTGGCTGATCGACTCCTATATATAGACTTTCCGATGTACCATGTGATAGGACTTAACCAATTAAATAACTGTACGGAGACACTCGACCAATCGTGGCAATTTACGGTACTGCACAACATGAGTTTTGCCGTACAGTGCCAAACAAGTTTGCCGTACACATATAATAAATAATGAAAAACATGCTGTAATTTACCAAGTACTCGTGGATTAAATTATTGTGACTATGTATGTTGGATGTAAATATTCAGTTACTAGTAATATGTGTATTCGTCTTTGAAATAACGAATCGTCTAGCAAACGATGTCAACCAAATACTGTTGTGTACAAGAACAATGATAAGCTATTGTAAGTTACAAATGACTACTTGATTATAATAAATAACTAATTACAATCGATCTAGCAATAGTCTGAGTTACTTCTAATAATGAATAATAAGTAAAATCACAGGTATACAAAATGCGAAACTCAGACTAGTACATACGTCATATCAACAAAGATGGCAGCGAGTTGTATACAAGTATATTCAGAATGAATGAATTCGCGCTATTCCAGTTCTTTTACGTTATTATATCTCACCCCAGTTCATGATTAACCTTAAGAAATCATGTAGCTTTAAAAAGTATATGACCCACTTCATCAGATACCGAATTAGACTAGAAAATAGATTATTTACGTCTTAGCATGTGTTATAAATAGAATAAATACATAAACATGTTCGTTCTTTTAAACAGAAACCGTCTCAAAATGCAATTAAAATAATGACTTTGCATGGATGCATTACACAAATAAATTAGGATATAAATAAATTACACAATAAAATAGAGTATGGTAGATTCAAATGATATTAAGATGATACATTACATGTATATTATATAGGTCTTGTACTTTCCCCACCCAAGAATCGTAAATCTCCTGAATTACAGAGTATCAAATGTAAGTAGACCATCAGTAATCAGAACTATGTGATAATTAATCACTAAGTCTTCAAGTGACATCAGCAGCATCAATAACAGCAATAATCTCATTCTATAGGCGTTGTATCTTACATGATCCATATTCAAGAATTCCAACAGTGCTTCATCCTGAGAAGTTTGGGAGATACCATTAGCAATATCCCGAATGGACTGATACAGACAGACCCTGCTTTTAACCTGTGGTTTATTGATTTTCTTTGGTAATAGATTGAGAGTACCAGGCAATGCTTAAAAGTTAATTCATCTAAAATAGTGGTCCTATCCAAAATTTCTCCCCCATCTGGATTACTCCTCTTTAGCGACACTGCGATAAACTCCAATTCCAGCAACTTCCTGTCCTGTGACATTGAGGAGAATCCTTTGTGTGGCCATAAAAAACTTACAGTTCCACTCTTCAATATTACGCTTTCTTCCTTCTCTCACCGTCTTCTTGCAGGAGGAAGCAATGACATGCACCCTCTTGCTAGGTTCTTTGCTCTCTTTGCCAAGGATCCAAGATTTGAGGGTGGAGAGGTCTTGGACTGTGGTTTCTTAAGTTCTTCAGGAGATCTGCAAGGGACAGCAGAGGCGTCGACACTTAGTGGCAAAGATGGCGCAGCACTTGACTTGGGGGGAACCTAGACAACTGATTCCACTCGCTTCTTCTTAGGTTGCGGTTTATAGTTATGGGTAGAGATGGTAAGTGGTTCTACAACTGTAGTTGAAGGTTCATAGGTGGGGGTTTTCAGCATGGTATCCGTAATTGATGGGCATGGAGATCTTTTATCGGATTCTGCGTATAATTTAATTTCAGGAACTGGGGATCCAGGCACCATAGGCATGTTATAGACAGACACACCAGTCAGATATTTTATGTCTACCCTAAGTGCAAAAGCTAGATGTTTAGCCTTTGAACGCCACCCATCCAACAATTCAAAATGATCGGAGAAAGGCAGTGTAGAAGGCTTCTGCAACGCCATCTTCTTAGTCAAGCTTGCTGTACACCTTGCATCAAATGAAATGGTGTCGTCAAGAGCCACACGGAAAAGACATCCCTCAAATTCAAGGAAAGCATAGATCACTCAAGGTACCAAGGAAATTAAAATGACTGAATGCAGGCTCGGGGAGGTAGAGCTATACTCAGCGTGTGATATTTGTCGAAAGTCAGTAGCTGGTGCCTCACATCCTTCCAACCAATCCTGGCGAGTATTCCTTAGCCTAAACGTAACTTCCCCGTTGCTTCCAGGAGGATCGCCTTTAATCTGGTAGAAACTCTGGTCTGCTTTATCTTGGACTCTACAATGGCACGATAATGGGCAGGATGATAGGAAATCCAGAAGGCATTGGTTTCTGAGAGCAATTCTTTAAATGGCACATAAACTCCTGTTGCAGCATCCTTATGGTGCTTTGTCACATGTAACTTGAGGTCTGCTGCACGAATAAATGTAACTTCTTTTTCAAAGCAGAATGGGCAGATAGCCTTCAGTGCTCTCTGTGGTGCCAGGAAGAGGAGCTCCCTCAGCTACCGCCGACTATCAAAGGTTCGATTGCATGGCCGTCCATCAACCTCAAGATGACACTGGAATGGTATTCTGGAAAGTCAACATGGAATTGGTAGGAAGGTAATGGAGATATTTCGTAAGTCTGGATATATATATCATTATCATAATAATATACATGTAGATGACATACACATGTATATGTAATATAGTTCTAGAAGGTTTCATTGCTTTATATGTAAATTATGTAGATTTACAATGTGATTATGCACCTTGTGGGATTGTTTTGGGTATACATATGGACAGGGATGGCTAAAATGGAACAAGATAGGAGGGTATAGCGGGCAACGGAAATAAAAAACAAACAGACCACAGGCGACACTGACCATGGTAATATTGAGGGAATTTCCGAAATTAGGGAAAACAGTACAAGTAAAGGTGTTGCACGTCTCGTGTTAATTTCCCTAAAGGTGTTGCGTGAGATATCGATAAAATAAAGATATTCAAATATATGATAAAACCAATTCGAACTTATGTCTTGATTCAAACATTTTTGAAAATAAGTTTAAAAGACGTGTATTAACAAGAATTAGCCAAAATAATTTGAGTTTAAATCAAGCAATAAACGATTTATGTGATTTTTAGCGTTAAAAAAGGTATCCCCGAATTTCAGAAAAACTGCCTCCGTGAAACAAAATGGATTTAGCATGAAAATGTTCTTCGAGTTTTCTACTTAAACAAAACTCGCTTTCTACTAAAAAAAATCGCTTTGAAATTTTGTTTCACGAGGGCAGTTTTTGTAAATTTCAAAAAATCGAAACGACTTCACTGATCACATTTTCAACTTCACATGTACGTTAATTGTCCATTGCTAGTTTAGTTCTACTACTTGGTTCAGTGGATAAGGTCGTAGAATTTTAAAGTGTAAAGAAATCATTTTTTTTTTAACGACCGGGTTTGAATTCCTCATGGACACGTGCTTTTTTCTTTAATATTACGTTTTCCATCTAGATTTTTCTTAATTGTAACACACTTACAATGTGCCGAGTTTGAAATAAACTTCCAACCTAGCACTGCACGAAAAATTGCGTTTAATATAAAATTAAACACCAATTATTCCCCAATTAAATGTAAAATTTAAACGTAAAATGCACATTTAATAGAAAATTAAATGTAAAATTTACTTTGCGTTTCCAGTGGCGTATAATTTTCCGTAAACGCCGAAATTTAATGACGTTTAATGTCGATTATATGCCAAGTAAATGCCATGTTTAAATAAAATTAAACGTCATTTTACGTCTAATTGAGAATTTAATCATCATATTTTACTCCATTAATTTCACATTTAAGCAATATTAAACGTCAATATACTCGAAGTTTGGCGTATAATCCACCCATATTAAATTTCACTATTATAATGATTTTTAAAAAAGATGATTGTGGTGTTTGGATAACATTGTGATCCATGTTTGTTGAATAAACAACTTTGCAAAATGAGTTGTTCTGTGTTAATATTATAAATTTACTAATTACTGGTATGTCAACATAGATTACAGTAACACTGAAAAAACTTTCATGCAGTTTCTGCAGTAGAAAATGACACCTATTGATTTTCTCGTCCAAAGGTCACCAGGTGCAATACAATACTCTGTACAATTGATGTCTGACCAGTTTCTTCAGAACCCTTTCATTGATAGTGATATTTCATACAGGGGTTGGTCACTGGTAGTATATGACCTCTATTGATTTTCAGGTCAAAAGATTAAAAATGGCAGGGGCCTCCGTGGCCGAGTGGTTGGAGCATAGCATTCAAAATCACACAGCCTCAGTCGGCGCGGGTTCGAATCCTGATCGCGCTGGTAAGTGAGAAAGTTTCCCAGTTTACTTTCGGAAGGTCGGTGGTCTCTTCCCAGGTACATTGTATCTGGGTTCTCACTTTCACCAATAAACACTGGGCACCACCAGAAAACTGAAAAATTGTTGAGTGTGGCGGAAAATATCAATAAATCAATCAATTAAAAATGGCTAGGTGCAATGTAGCTAGTACTCTATGCAATGGTGTCCCCCCAATATCTTGGGCCTGTTGTTCAATTATGATATTTCATATGTTGGTTGGTTATGAATAGTAGATAACCCTAATGATTTCCAGGTCAAAGGTCAGCAAATACAAGGCAGTACAATGAACAATTTATTGGTATCTACCCAATATCTTGAGAAGACTTTTTTTTTTTTATAGTTATTGATAATAGTTTACATGGCAATACAGTACATGTAATGTATAGCTCGTTTATGGAAATGATTGCAAAATCTACTTGGTGTTTGGGGAGGGGGGGGGGGGGTACTACTGGATTACAGTGTATGTTTACATGATTTTTTAAATCACTCTAACTAATTTTTATTAATATGTTAAACTTCTCCATGTTTATTTTTGAAATACCAATTGCTCATATTGTTCATTTTAACTGAAAATGGTGTAGGTTGTATTATTTGTCATTAGTATCATGAATTTTTGGCAAAATGCCCAAATCAACAGTTTTCGTACTACAATAGATGAGTTGTACTACGTTTCACCATTAATTTTTTATATATATTAGGAGTCTTTGATATGGACATCCTTTGATGACAGTTGATTATGCTGTATGTATTTTCCAAATTATCTAAATTCATCAACGAAATCCAACAAAAAATCCCTTTTTGGCAAAATGCCCAAATCTACAGTTTTCATGCTACTACAGATCAATTGCACTATGTTTCACCATTAATCTTTTTATATATATGAAGAGTCTTTGATATGGACACCCTTTGATGGCAGTTGATTATGCTGTATGTATTTTCCAAATTATCTAAATTCATCAACGAAATCCAACAAAAAATCCCTTTTTGGCAAATGCCCAAATCTACAGTTTTCGTGCTACAATAGACCTATTGCACTACGTTTCACCATTAATCTTTTTGTATATATGAAGAATCTTTGATATGGACATCCTTTGATGGCAGTTGATTATGCTGTATGTATTTTCCAAATTATCTAAATTCATCAACGAAATCCAACAAAAAATCCTTTTTTGGCAAAATGCCCAAATCTACAGTTTTCATGCTACAATAGACCTATTGCACTACGTTTCACCATTAATCTTTTTATATACATTAAGAATCTTTGATATGGACATCCTTTGATGACAGTTGATTATACTGTATGTATTTTACAATTTATCTAAATTCATCAATGAAATCCGACAAAAAATCACTTTTTGGCAAAGTGCCAAATTATAATACATTGGTACAGCGGTCAGTAATACACTCTTTACCAAAGGTGGATATAGGTATCATAAATAAGGAGGGAATTTTATGGGTAATCGAGATTTATGCAGAAAATTAGTTGTCTTTTTTAATTTTTTATATACCACAAGGACAAAACATGGGCAAAACGGGCTGAATTTTGCAGTTCAATTAGCCCTCATAGACTGCTGTCGGTTTCCATGGCAACGGATGGTAGAAATTTGGTGGTGGGGTTGAAATTATGTAAGATGGTGCAAGTAAAGTTAATACTGTAAAAATCAAAGAAATCTGTGACATTGAGTGGCCAGACCCTATCTGATTTCTTTGATTTTTACATAGAATTGATCTTAAACTTCATTAATTTTATTTGAAGTTTCACGTATTTTCATATTTATACTCCATTAAATTTGACATTTAAACAATATTAAACGTCAGTATACTCGAAGTTTGGCGTATAATCCACCCATATTAAACTTCATTTTACTTGAAGTTTCACATATTTTCCTCCATTGAATTTCACATTTACAGCTGTAAGCAATATCAAACGTCAAATTACGCAAAATTTGGCGTATAATGCATCCATATTAAACTTAATTGGAGTTTCGCATAATTATTCTGCATCTCTATAAAGCTTCCATATAAGCTAGAGTTAAACTTCACTTTAGGAGAAGTTTAGATAGGTATAAGCATGCGAGCTATATAGTAAGCTTCTTTCTGTGAAAATTCACAAAAGTTATCATGAATTAGTTGCCTTAGAAAAGAAAAGGCATGAATAATTAATATTTTTATTGCATTTTTTTTTTATTTCACATAACATCTTGCCTGGGATGTAAATTCATATATAAGAAAAAAATATATGTAATGAACAATATTTCGATACAATATGAAAAATATTGCTATTAAAAATATCAAAATACAGGAATACCAAAAAGGATTACATTCAGAAATATGTCTCAGACATTTAAGAAATGTATGAAATGAAGACAAATACCATCCAATACAATGCAATCATACTATTAAAGCCTATCACAAGGTTGAGTCCAACAACCGCACACATGAGTATAAACTACATTACTAAACAAATTGATGGTAAATATAACTAGATACACACACACACACTATGCTATCACACAAAAATCATATAAAACTCATGAAAGGAAATATATAAAAATATATCTTTTGATACAAAGCTAGCATTGCACTGTGATGATGTAAGATTGTCTTGGCATAATATAAAACTACTTCACACATTGATGGGTATGTAACCTGGAATTTTCCCAGTAGGCTGCCCTAAACATTGCTTCTTTCCTCTTTTGACACATTTTTTCTCTAACAAAGCAGTGAAAGTTTATGGGGAGAAGCATGTCGATTCAATGAAGACAAACTATTTCCGAAAAAGTAATGTTTTCTTATTCCTTTGGAAAGCAAAATGAACAAATCTTTATGACATATGCAATATATATTCATCTACAAGTATCATGGTATATATACATAATAACTAGAAAACTGACAAGTCAGAAAAGGGCCTGTAATATATATTTCAGAGGCAGGAATGACATAAAAGGTACATATAAAAAAGTTAAAAGTTCCATAACTCTATAAGGCATGACATAAAATATTAAATATAAAAATGAAGTCTCAGAACTCTGCAACAACAAAGTTAATAACTAATCAAATTGAAAGGGATCTTCATTTGCCTAATATTTTATTAATGTTTTAGTGTATTACCTTAAAAGAGTTTAAAAAAATCAGTTACACAAATGAAAAAGAAGGTATCCATACAATTACAAAATTAACAAGGAAATTGTTAATATTCTATTACATGTAAGTATTGAGAGCGGTAATACGCGTGTTACAAAGAATCTATTTATTTATTGGTCTCATCCTCAATCTCACTCTCATTCTGTTCAGCTTGAATTTGAATTTGAAGTTTCTTTTTCTCTGCCCTTCTCCTTCGTCCCCCATCTCTATCACTAGCAAAGCGAAACCAGTCTTTTGCCACGTTGAAAATTTCCACGTCTGTTGCATTTTTAAAACACAGAGGCGATTCTTCCTCACTGTTTCTGATTAAAATAGATAAAAGAATGTTCATCAAAAGTGTTTATTTCTCAAAGCTTGTTCATGAAATCTCTCTCTCTCTCTCTCTCTCTCTCTCTCTCTCTCTCTCTCTCTCTCTCACTTTACATACCTTTCAATATTTCCTGTAATTTCAGTGAAGAGAAGGCAATTTTTCCCCTTTTCCCATCCAGTTGATGTTTACTGCTAGTTTTGTGGTGATCATGTGGGAAAGTAGTCTCCTTACTGAACTTTTCGTGTTTTCACCACCAATAGTTGATAATGATCTCACCTGCACATTGTAAATATTGATAGAGAGTCAAGTGTATATACCATTTCATGTATTGATAATTCAAAATACAATATCTTAAGATGAACATAATTTTACAGGTTTTTTTTTTAATAAAAAAAATACATGTATATGTTTCAATAAAACAAAATGATCAGTAACCTACCAAAGTTTTACACGTGTTTTTACTCTGCAAGAGGTCCTTCAACTTCTGTATATCTTCTTGTTTTCCCAGAGGAAAACATACATCTAACTGCAGTGTAGTGTCGGGCTCCTCTGCACCAGGAGCAGGACGGCTTTCAAGTCTATCGATCTTTGTGATTGTGGCCTGCAGAAGCTGCGTATTTAGGTGGGTCTGTACTTTTATTTCCTCCACGTTTGTCATAACTTTCTCCAAACAGTTTAGGATTTTCTTTTCTGTTACTGAAAGAAATTCACGGCAGAGTTTAAGACAGACATGCAATTAGTCCAAAATGTATGTATGGTTTTGATATCATTTATAAAAAAAAAATAATGGAATCAGCACAGAATGATATCATATAAGTACTTGAGCTAGTGGGGCTTTTGTCAAATAGTGAAACTGTAGAACTTGGTGTTGCTTTGTTGCACACGTCTTCTAATTTACCAATATGACGTCCCTTTACCCCTTGAGTACTTGTTCATTTTCTGTGAAAACAGATAGTCAGCAAAATAGATTTTAAAAAACCCAATACGAATAATTTAGAAAGTGTTTTTGAAAAATTTGAATATGCAATGGCGTGGGAAAAAACCCAAAACAGAAAGATTGACCTGCAATGAAAGAACACTTTTTAAGCCTTTTGTGTACACTGTTTTATAATACATGTGCAATTAAGACAATAAAAATATTCAAAAATGATTTTTTTTTTAATTCAAGCACTTTGTTACTCTGGTTTTAAAAAATCTCAAACGTTTATTTTTAAACATAGCGCAAACCCTGTACACGAGTTTGAAATAGGGCTTATATACATTATTACTTTAAATAAATACAGCATGATATACAGCATCAAATATATTGCGATTGATTTCTCTCAAGTTTCATTTGATTACTTACAACTGAGAGGTGAAAAGCAATATTTTACAATTTTGAAATGGGGCAAAATGACAACTTATAATTTACTTGACAGCCAAATAATTTCCCAGCCCCCCCCCCCCCCCCTCGCATGCACAAGATAAATGCATTCAAAAATTGAAGATTACACATATGTGAGGGGGAAAAATCAACAGCCTCAACAGGGGTGCAAGTCATTCTCTCACCAGAGGGCGCTTCACATACACCTCTGTCAACGTTTGGAATCACGTGACAATATAATGACATGATATAAACAATAATTCTCGGTAAAAGTTCTGGTAACAGGTGATGACATCAGGCTTTTTTTATAGCCCACTGGCACTTTGATAAATACATATTTACCATTTAGCTGTTTGTCTCTTATTTCAAATTTTTTATCGTATTTTTACAACCTTTCTTACTTTTGATTCCATGTTTACATTCAAATCTTCACCACGTGGATGTCCTACATTCATACGCATATTACGAAGTAGTTCCAAATTTAGGATCAGAAAACTGCGATTTTAAACAATTTACAGTAAGCATCAATTCAATTGCACCAAAAACATTTCATAGTATGACTGAATATTTAGTCGAAAACATAAATGCTGTATATTAGAAACTTTTACAAGATTTCTGTAAAAAGCCGTTGACAGAGGTGTAGTGCGAGGAGCGCACGGAACTCTGGGTAGAGAATGGGGTGCAAGTATGGAACGAAACATCGACCATTACTAAATCATGTGACCGGCAAATCACGTGATATCTTAAAAGGTGAGGCGGAAATATATATATACTGTAGATACAGCCCGGAACGTGTATTTCAGTAAAAAAAAAAAAAGTTAGAAAGATCACACATTGAATAACAAGATGTACTTACATATTGTCTTGCGAAGTAGTATATCCAAATTTCTTTAATCCAACAAAAATTTCCGTGTGCACCAATTAAGCAGCTCAAATGCGAAATTTGTGAAATGGATACACGTGCTGACCATCTCGATATATTAGATTTCGCAGTTACCAAGGAAACTGGCCAGTCTCCTGCTGTGAGAAGCACTGATGATGTTGACCTAACTTTCTCTTATCTCGGAATATGCCCCCCTAAAATCGGCACTTTAGCGAAATTATGTAATCGATGTTTCTAAGATTTTACAAGTCTATTAACAGATTAAGTGTTGGCGTCTTTTCATTTGTTTAATTTTAAGCCAACCCCCCCCCCCCAACTTATTTCATGTTCTAGCATATTTATAAAAGATATCCAATCTTTGTGATATCACATATATATGTATTTAAAAAATTATTTACGTGTTAATTTATCGCTATTATATGCGATTTTTAAAATAAATGTATGCCGATATCCTGTTTAATGTCAGTTATCAAGAACATTTCAAGCGTTGGGCCAACGTTGGCCCAACACAACTATTCCAACGTAAAAAAAAAAAAATACTCTAGGGCACATTGCTAACATAGCGCCGTTGTTGGGCCAACATTGTCTTCCCGACTTAAAGGGAACGTAGGGTATAAAAAAATATTTTCACATTTCAAATACTAAATATTTAGTAATTAAGTCCACTGGTTATTTCCATTTGATTGTAATCTGTTGTGTAGAAATCGGTTATTAAAAATAGCTACACATCATCTGCTGGAGGCTGCCATTTTGCAAGATAAAGTTATCGCTCTTTAAGATATTTCCCATAATCCCATCTGTTTATGACGTATACCGGGCAATTGCCTCTCAGTGAAAGCATCTGATCATGTCTGACTGCAAAGGATATCAATATGAGCCTGATTATAATGAAGAGGAATTATTAGCAGATTCAAATGAAAACACTAGTGCATTGGGATAAATTGATGAAAACGACACTCTTAATTCTTAAACTTTTAATTTTGTATTCTTTATACAGGATTGTTCATTATCTTCACTTCTTCATTGAAAATTAAAAAGCAGCATGTTAGCATTGGGCCAACGTTGTATGCCCAACGCCAACCATCGGCCGAGAATACAACCATTTACCAACGTTGGCCCAACATAGTCATGCTATCTGGGCTAGTATAAAACTGGTTTTCCTACTGTATAGACTTTCCCCTAGCTCTAACCTCTATTCTGTTATAAAAGTACTGGTATCATGTATATGTATACACACTTACTCTTATGTGTGGAGGTACAAAGAGGCTAGACTCTTGTTTTCGGGTATTTGTTTTGTCTGCTCCTTAATTTCTTTAACTTCCTTTGCCAGATCATCAATTTTTTTTTCAATCGGCATAAATATTGTATGATTTCATTCTATAAAAAAATAGATGCAAGCTTAGTGAAACACTTTCATAAATATATAAACTGCTGTATGATACTGGTAACCATTTTTTATTTGCAAATGAAGGACAGAATATGAAGAGTAATATTTGTCACATTAAAGTTCTCTCGAATTTCACAAAAATTTGTTGCGAAAGCTTATTAGTTGGTTTGTCCTACCCTTGATTATAAAACTAAATGTAAACTATCAAATCAATCGAATCAGTCCTGTTGATACCTTTTCCCCGCTCACAATAAATATTGTGGGGGATAATAAAGGAGACTCATGATGCAGTGCTATGTACAGCTGGTGATACATACAAAATTAAAATAAATGGCAGTCTTCTAGTTTATAGACGCATTGTGTTGAAGTATATTGGAGAGAATCATTAAATTGCAAGGACTTGTACGTATCCAATCCATTTGTATGTAGCTCTATTATACAATAGAATAGGTTCAAATGAAAATAAATGGAGAGAAGTAATTTACGAATTATCTGTGTCCATTGGTTCACTTTAGTGTCACATGCATGCCTATTTACTATAAATAAGCTGTCTTGAATACTTAGGGTACATGTACAAGCCTTCCAGTCTGATTGACTTGGCAGTTGGCACAGGCACTACCCTTGGTACCCTCTGTGTTCGAGACATTTTATACTGTTTCAATTTACTTCCCATATATAGCATACTTGTTATGCAATGCATTTGCCATCGGTATTATTATGAGCAATGTCCATACCAATGTCAATATAGAAATCCTTATAAGATCATATGCATAAAGGATATACATTTGTATGGTATCATGAGTTATAATGTTTAATTATTAGAATTGTTTATCCTCCCTGTAGACCAGATTAATAAATAAATATACCTCTTGACCTATATGACACTTTTGGACCATCTGTATTTATTCCTGTACAGAGAATCAACTGTAAATATATTTGTGCAGATGGAAGGGTTCAGAATAAAGATGTTTCTTACATTTGTCCCAATATCAAAGGTGTGAATATATGATGTTTTAAAGCAATATTTCATAATGTACGTGAAGTGTGTTCATTTCAGTAACGTATACTTGTTTAGCAACTACTTGAAAGATTTTTTAAGTTAGTTTTGTCATTTTGTGGTAATTGACAGTGTAATGTTTGAAGATGTTCATGTATAGTCATCCACCGGTTTCGTCCTGTGCCGGTTGACAAATGTCTCTCGGAAGGATGTTTCGTCCTATGCCGGTTGACAAATGTCTCTCGGAAGGATGTTTCGTCCTTTCCCAGTTGAATGGAAGGATGTATTCTGAGAATTTTTCATATCAATACAAAACTTTTCAAATGAACTCATTTGAACATTTACACTTGTGATTATTAACGATTAGTAATTTATACTTATGATATATATACTTTTAAAAACTATTGAAATGTGCAATAAACCATTGTTTATACTTGTTGTGATGTGATTATTACTAGCAGGGTGAACATTTTTTAGGAATATGAACGCTAATGCTGAACCCATTGCTAAAGCATATGGTGCATGAAAAAGTGAATGTAATGAACAGTGATTATTCTCATAAATCCACAAAGAGTACTAAGAGTAGGGCAAACGTGTACCTCTGGACACAACAGAGGTAAGGGCGGGTGCGTATTTAATTAGGAGCACGTATCTCCTCTTGATCGGTTGCACGGAGGAATAACACACGTTGCAAATAAACACTGAAACCAAGGCTTGTTTATTGTGAAATTGATATAGAAAATCTGTACTTGGATTCTTGCTAGAATTATAAACTGACAACAGGGTTTGAATACTCGTTTATATTGTGTATAGTTCATATATACATTCTGTAGTATTTAATATTTTAAATTCTTGTATTTATCAAGCGGGGGCACATGTAACTTATGCGCAACATTTTCGTAGTGCAGGTCGGACTGCCTGGACAGTAGAATATGAATATTGTACAAGCAGTGCGGGTGTGTAAGATCTACTTGAAATCATACATATTTGATAGAAACGTATACATTTGTGTCATATGGGATAAAATTTAAAATGGTTATTAAACTCATATTATATATGAAATTTACTAACATTAAATCTGCATTATACATGGAATAAAATTGGAAATTAAATTTCATTTTACGGACACGTATAAATTTACTTTAAACTCCAATTAAATCTGAAACTTCACGAATAATATAAGTTTAATGAAATATAATATCTGTAAACGCCAAATTTCATGCAGTGTAGACACTGTTTAGTTTGTGAATGGGAGTCGCAACAAACACGCCGAACACAGCATGCGATACCTGTGTTTTAAAAGTCAAGGCTGTTAACGAGAAATCTTAGGTTTTAAAGCTTTGTAAGAAAAATGTCAAACAAGGTAAATAACTGTTAAACAGTTTGAATGGACAATACAATATCTATCCCAGTAGAACATTGCTATGGTAATCAATGTTTTCAGGTGCATGCACTTGGAATTTTGTTGAACTTTATCAATGCGTATTAAACTTCTCATATTTTGTTTTGTGGACAGAGTTATGTACAGATACATACGAGTATAAGAGCTTTTGGACTGTAGTATTATAGACTATCAAATATTTTATACACTCGTAACCCTATACATTGTGTCTAATACTCAGAAAACTTTTTAAAAAAAAATTAATTTTCACGATAACTTATGTTTAGACTATGTACGGACACATAAAATATTTTAAGCTTGTCCTTAGTACTGGGGAATCCCACAGGTATGTAAATGGCAAATACGTAATAAGAGTTTAAATAGGAATGAAGGTAAGTTCTACGTCACTGGTGTTTAAATATCAGGCACAAAGCTTCGATTAGGGAATATTACCGCTTCTGTGCAACACCCTCTTTATTATCTGAAGCTTCTCCTTCTGGAACTTCCATTAGAAGACTTGATACAGACAAAACACAACGGAAAACACAACCCTTGCGATGCAGTGCGTGACCATCTACATCTCAGTACCAACCCATAGATTGCACACATCCGTCACCTCCCTTCATTAAAGGTGAAGATAACTAACGGTGATCAATCTCATAACCCCTATAAGCAATACAAAATAGATAGTTTGGCAAACACGGACCCCTGGACATACCAGAGATGGAATCAGGTGTCTAGGAGGAGTAAGCATCCCCTGTCGACCGGTCACACCCGCCGTGAGCCCTATATCTCGATCAGGTAAACGGAGATATCCGTAATCAAAATCAGTGTGCCAAGAACGGCGTATCAATCGGTATGAAACATTCAGAGAGCATTTGACCCAATGGTAGGATGTATTGGCAAACTAGATTGCTATAACAACCATAGAAGTTGCAAAATGCTATCAAATTAAATCTTTAAAAATGTACGTTTATTAGTAATTCCACCAATTTTAATACAGAAAATCCGGTGTCGGAACTAATGGTGCACGTTTTTCATGGAACACAGACTTCTACTGTATGTCTTTATGTTTTGTACCAAAACGCACGGATTAACCCCTTCCTGGTTATTACCAGTGTGAATAAAACAAAAATAAGATCTCAAATAACTGTCTAAATCACACCGGGAATTAAACGCAGTAATCAAATAAGTAATATACAGTATATTTGGATGACAGGATCGATATTCAATTACTGTCAGTCGCTTATTTTCTACATTCCCATGACTTTTCTCGTTATGGACGCATAAAGTCTGTAATTAATTTAGCACCCAAATCCCGACTAATAGACAAACGTAGTTTTATCTTCTTTTTATTATTAAGATAGCAGCAATTAATTGGATAAACAAAATATGTATTTCAATCTGCATCGCCGATTTCATATACTAAACCTTGGTATATATGGCATCGTGGTGAAACAGAAAAACCAAATGGACATTCGAGAATCGCAGAATTGTGAAGATCTAACTGAAAATGTCTTTATTCCATTGGGTGGAAATTATACCGGCTCTTAACAGATCTACCTTGCATACACATACGCTTGTCGTTAGATATATTATGGTACAGCGGCGTCAGTATAGGTTAGCTGCAGATCTGTTGCTCTCTGGGAAAATATTGGGGCCGACCAAAGAACTACAGATCTGCCCTGTATTTAAGAATCTGTAATTTATGGCGCGGAAAAAATTGCGCATGGTTAAGACCTCTTGCATCGCCGTCTAAAAGAAATTGATATAAAAAAAATCTTCGCACATTTCCCTACTATTTTTGTATCCTAACTTGCCTTTAAATATCCAATAAAGCCCCATGCGACCCGAAAACTTAGAGCTTGAAATTATTTCGTTTCTTGACGTAGCCATGTTAGGTAGCCTTTCAAATCGACCCCCATTGCTTTGTATCTCGTCATGTTGGTTGGTTGTATATTGTTTAACGTCCCGCACAAGAATCTTTCACTAACATTAAGACGTTATCATTGCCCGTGAAGGGCTGCAAAATTTAGGCTTATGCTCGGCGCTTACGGCATTTGAGCAGAGAGGGATCTTTATCGTGCCACACCTGCTGTGACACGGGCCTCGATTTTCAGTCACATCGAAGGAGCCCATATTTCGTCGCCTCTTACGACAATCAAGAGATACTGAAGACCTATTCTAACCCGGATCCTCAGGAGAATCTTCATATTGGTATACGGTCTAATTGATATAAATGTATAATTTTCTAGACGTAAAAAATGCTCTAAAGGTTTGAAAATGTTATGAAACCCTATAGTCTGCATGGTTTCTAACACTCAACAGTAATAGCGAAGTGTAAAAACAGAGTGGCGGGGATGGGGACCAGACTATTGAAAGTCGTGAATTTCGTTCATTGCTCAAACTTCTTTATACAATTATTTTTAACCGAACTGTATTGAATTCATCCAACATATATGTGGAGATATTAGTCTACACAGACATTGTTGTATCAAAAAAGTGTACGATTATAAGTATTGTTACTCCATGCCTCAAGACCATAAACTGAGAACATGATCGAAGTCTAAATTTCGAATCCAACTAACTTTTGAAATAGTTTTCACAAACTAATACAATTTTGGTATACACATGTATGTTTGTATTTGATTTTTTCTTATAAACCAGGACTTTCTAAAACATCTATGGGAGATAAATCTTAAGGTAAAAGAAATCAAAATTTTGACATGTCTATTCTCAGTTTATGGTCTTGAGACCGAGGCTGGACCAAACTTGGTATGTAGTGTGTATGGTAAAACATTTGAATAACATTTTCTTTAATGCTATTGATCTACAAGGAGCAGGTAGCTCTTTACCACAATTGCGAATTCCATAATCCTAAGGGTGGGGATTTGGGTATCAGGGTGGGGCCAAAGTGGTTATCGTGTTTAAGATTTGAAAGACTTTAAGTTTGATGATACTGTATAAAAACTAAATGCATCTTAAGGAAAAGCATAAAGGTATTTTACAAAATTGTGAATTTCACAACCCAACCCAACCTTACTGTAGCGCGGATTCCAAAATGTCATAAACAAAATGTATTGTTGATATAACATATATCAAATTATGTAAAATCTTTCATCAATATGAACACTTTCAGGGCATTTGTGTTTTAAGAACACATCTTGTTTTATGCTGCTGCTAAATATTAGAATTTAACTTAGATATTCAGAACAGGAGAAGTTTTAGATTCGCAGCCCTTGGGATATTAATACTTTTAACCATGCGACCGATCAGGCTTATGGGCTTCTTGGTAATTCAGGAAGCACTCGGACCAATGAAAACTCGAACAACATAATTGCAAGCAAAACTCCGCCACTTTCAGCTGGGTTAGAGAGGAATGCCTTTAGGGTTGCAGCAGGTGTAGCTCAGAAGAAAATAGGAAATCAATATATGTTACAGGTAAAATAAAACTTTCATTCTGACTGATTAATATTTTACATATTTTACCGAAGTACATAAAGCAATGGAACGTTTTCCTTTGCATAGCTCTCTCTCTCTCTCTCTCTCTCTCTCTCTCTCTCTCTCTCTCTCTCTCTATATATATATATATATATATATATATATGTATATATTTGGATGGGCTTCTTGGTAATCAGGAAGCACTCAGACCAATGAAAACTTGAACAACATAATTGCAAGCAATATATATATATATATATATATATATATATATATATGTGTGTGTGTGTGTGTGTGTGTGTGTGTGTGTGTGTGTGTGTGTGTGTGTGTGTGTGTGTAAATTAAAAATAAATGCAATGACGTCATAGTAACGTTGAGGGGGAATATTGCCGTGGAAATTGAGGTAGTAAGCAATAAAATGCACACATATACACAAAAAGTAACAATTAAACTGGGTTTAAACTTTTGAATAAAATGTTTTTCATGCTCGTATTCTGTGTATGATGTCCGTATAAAGTTTGTAAAATGGGAATACTGTGAAATGTCCGCGACCGCAATTATCTAGATACATGTACTTATTTTATTTTCCGGATTCCGGGACTCTAATATGCTGTTTCTGAACACGGATTCTGGCTCGCAATGTTGTAGCTGTATCTCCGATATGGAATTTATTATAGCCTCTGTAGGTTATAACAGATGAGATTTGTTTGGATTCACAAGACACCTCCGAATTTACATGAAATACATTTTCTCTGTAATTAGAGGAGGTCCTTTGTTGTAAATACGGACACGTGCCACATCGTGGATCTTTACATTTTCTTACGGAATTGGTCGATTTTCTGAATTTGGATGGACAGAGCATTCTTCGTGGATTCTTTGGTTGGCGTTTGCTGTTTATGAATTTGAATTTGGAAAGGACACATTTCTTCTTCTGGTTTTAGAATTTTATTAAGTTTGCGGACGACTGGTATTATCTTCAGATTCTTGGGGTTGTATGTTGTTACAAATGATAAAATGTTCGTTTCTTTGTAATTCTTTGGTATTGGATTAATCAATTCATTTCTGTCTATTTCTTTTGCTCTATGATGCCATCATTAATTAAGTTTAATGGACAGCATTGGTCATTTAAGAACTTTTTCGTTGATTGCATACTACATGTATCCTTGCGAGGTTGTATGGAATTGCCAAAGTGTAAATACTGATGAGTATTGGTGCTCTTGTAAGATATACCTTTAGTAATTCTGTTATCACCCTTACGGACTAAATCATTTAAAAATGGTATTTCAACATAATTTTTCTCCAGTGTAAATTTTTTATCTGGGTCTAAATCATTTAAGATTTTATTCAGATCACTTAAATCGGATTCATTTCTGTTCCATATATATATAATCAAAAAATCATCCAGATATCTCTTTCAGGACACTGTGAAGTTTCACTACATTCTTCACCAAACTGCTCACTGACCTTTTTATACAGTGTTTCTTCTTAATAGACAAGGGTGTATAAGAGTAGCGTAAGTAGGGGTCATTTTGGTTCCCATGACCGTACCTTTCACTTGGACGAAATATTTTCCGTTAAATGTAAACACGTTGTCATTTAAGGCTACCTCTGTAGCTGCTAATACGAACTCCTCAGTAAAGTGGTGGTCAATTTTATTTCTGTATTTTTCAATCCAGAAATCTAATATATTGAGTCGCAGAGTAGTGGTTATATTTGTGTATAAGTTTACGACATCTAAGATCATATATATATATATATATATATATATATATATATATATATATATATATACGCAATCAACATGTTGCAGTATGCAATAAGTGCAAACGAATTAAAAATGCTTGAACATCAGATTGGTGAGTATACATTTTTGAGAATAATATGCAGCATTGTTACAGCACTGTGGTAATTGAAGATCAAAGAACCAGGGAATTGAGTTAATGAATAAGACATCATTCTATTTCTTTCTCTTTTTCAGGTGTCATGTTATTTTCTGCACAAGTTAATTTCTTTAGAAAACCAGTCGAACACACCGAGTTGTGTGAAGAATTTATATTTTATTTATGTTTGCCTTTTATAAATAACCTAATAGTTAAAGGTATCGCCTGTCTCTTAGGACCCTGGCCGCTTTAAAACTTAATATAGATTATTATTTTAAAACCAAGATATAAACTGCGAATGATAGTATCATAACCACGCGGAACTTTGTACAATAAGTGTTCCTTTGTATGGAACACATCATCCAATGACTATTCCATTGAGAACTGGTGTTTACCTAGCAAGGTAGTAGTTACAGACAGACCAGGAAATCTAGGATCGTTTGCAATGATTATAGGTGTAAGTGTATTTTCGATCCGTTTAATTAGAAATTCTAGTTGCCAATAATTAATTTCTCCAGAGGCGAAATGAATGTTGACACGGTGTGTTTTGTGATGACGTATTTACTATGGTGAAATCGACGCAGTCCCTCGAATGTTCCTAGGAACGCCAACAGGACCGTCTGTAGCCCACGTCACACGGGCACACATTAAATATTAACAAAACCATCTAAACTAGTTAGCTTCGTGCGACCTTATGGCGACCCCTATTATGTTTCCTCTCACTATTGTTTTCTGTGAGTTAATGATGGATGGAAAGTAAAACTTATCTAATTAGTTACACTAAACAAATATTGGTTGTGATTTGCAAATACAGTGAGTGCAGTTTCACCGTAAAAGAATGTGTCTCATCAGTCGGGAAATTACAATGTTCACATTCTTTGCTTAAGCATCTCATTACATTTTGTTCTACACGATTCTGGGTCGTTTCACCATGTTGCTTGTGAATATCATCAAGGCGATTTTAGTGCGGATGGTGTTGCTGGTGCACAGCGTCTTGGCAGTGTGGAGAGCTGTTAGTATAGAGAGCAATCAGTGGATGTGGTTGCTGGCTGTTGCGGATGTTGCGTTTATCTCTGAAGCATTAGTTACCATCATAAAACGAAAAGGAATGGAATATAAATGGTAAGATCATGATCAAACGGCTTATTTAAAACATTAGGTGTCATACTTTTTTACCATGGAAATGCACAAAAGTTTGGGGTTTTTTTTTTTTTTAGATCTAAAGAAAGTTTCACCTCCATAAATGAATATACGACCAATATATGATGATATATATGATATGATATATTACAAAGTCCACTTCTTGTCCATTATTGTGTATAATTCTATTCTCAAGGACTTTTTTTTAGGTCCTCAGTACCCCCTTACTTGTCGTAAGATGCGATTAAATGGGGCGGTCCATCGGATGAGACCGCAAAAACCGAGGTCCCGTCACAGCAGATGTGGCACGATCAAGATATCTCCCTGCTCAATGGCCGTAAGTGCCGAGCATAGGCCTAAATTTTGAGCCCTTCACCGGCAGTGGTGACGTCTCCATATGAGTGAAATAATCTCGAAAACAATATTCAATCAATCGATCTCAAGGACTCTTTTAACCGTC
>NC_079167.1:68892816-69067816 GCF_947568905.1 Ostrea edulis
AATGGTATATCTAGAACGAAACACATGCGAGCGTATTTCATGGAACTTTAAACACACACTTGTCATCAGCCAAGAGACAACACGAGCAGATAAGAACACCAAGATTTCTAAAATGAATATGCATGTCAAAAACATTCAACACTGCGGCACAAGTTAATGATGAATCAAGTAAGAGCGCATGTACCAAGAATGAACTGAATATTTTTGTTATAAAAGCTTTTTTTAACCAAAGCTAACAACTGTGGCGCCATGTTGATAGTTGGGTCACATAATGTATAAACCATATGCTTGTTTTGAAAATGAAGAGTGTACAAAATGTAGATCTTTGCGTCAATTTTTCCGAAGTTAGGCTTGTTACTATGTTTCCATGCTGAGTTTGAACAGACAAATTGTATTTGTGAATCAAAGATAGACTATAGTGACAGGTTATAGGTTGTTGATAACCCTCCTAGTATTCCACATCACATGCAATTTGGACTGATCATGAAATGTCGTCAACTAGCTCCACTTGGAGAGTTATATCCGGTAAATTGAGTTTTGCTTTCTTTAAAACATTTTTTCAACCAACAAACAAGTCAATAGGTACTCTGATAATCAAAACGTTTCAGAATCGTTGAAAAGAGTATAATGGAACCTGACTTGTTGAACATTGCTCTGTCTGTTCTGTCTATTTTCTGCTTACATAAAAACTAGATATTGGATGGATACCAAGATACTTGAACCTAGATGTTGTTAGGAAGATGACTGGGCTGTAGCAGGTGGCATTTTTCATTTTCTTGAAACCCTTTGATCGTGAGATATATTGTTAATCTTAAAAATCACCAGTGTTCTATTCTCGATTTTGCACATCTGGTCCTTTCGGGGTCTACGCTTTCACGGGTGCTTGCCATGGAGTGAACGGTTGGGTGCTTCCTTCTATTACTTTGATATCGAGAGTACTTATGTACTCGGACAGTGCTGAACAAGTTGCTCTTTAATTATTCCACAGGAGGTGGTGTGTTTGTTAGAGAGGTGGTTGGTTTATTATGGAGGTGGTGTGTTTATTAGAGAGGTGGTGTGTTTATTAGGGAGGTGGTGTGATTATTAGGGAGATGGAGGTGGTGTGTTTATTAGGGAGGTGGTGTGATTATTAGGGAGATGGAGGTGGTGTGTTTATTAGGGAGGTGGTGTGTTTATTAGGGAAGTGGTGTTTATAAGAGAGGTGGTGTGTTTATTAGAGAGAGGTGGTTGGTTTATTAGAGAGGCGGTGTGTTTGTTAGAGAGGAGGGGTGTTTATTAGAGAGATGGTGGGTTGCATTGGCCTGAACACATTTAAGGAATTTTATATTCCTGGAAAAGTGTCTGATGTAATTTAATAAGACAATAGACACAGCGCTTCCATATTTGTGCAACGACATCATATATGATGTTGGAAATATATTCTGAGTAATCCACAAAGAAATAACGTGGATACGACTTTTTTGCAGTACACATGGACGTAAACGTGGTCATGGACATCGGTCATACCAAAAACCAAATACACACCACGATATCTCGTTTCATTTACTTTTACCTTTCGTCAACAGACAATTGGATTCACATCATATTCACATAAAACGTAACTCCACTCCACTGAAAGTTTTTAATATGTCATTTGTAGAAGCCAAGGCTAGGCAATACTTCGACTTTTCAACACCAGACACATTTGCTTAGTTATGGCTGTTGCTCATCACAGGCTCTTTAAACCAGAGCGGGTTACAGATAGCAAACGTTTCCAATCACGTCGTCTGTTCCTTGAATTTACAAACAAAGCAATAGATGCTGTCAACATACACAACATTATTCGCCATAAAAAAGTCCAGTTTTATACTCCAGAAAATTTCAAGTTCAAGTCTACACTGTGTATTTCATACAAATATACTTTTTAATTACAAACTTTACAGTGCCTAGATTCATACCATCTTATACTTAATCCACCAAAATGTTCTTGTTTTTCTTTCAACTATAGTCCACCTAGACATGTCCTTACTGGTGATGTCGGTATATTAAAAATGGCGACCTGAAGTAAATATAAAATGCAGATCTTTCAACTGGCGACAGAACTTCATCTCTTTTATGTATTTGGTCAAAAATTGCACCAGATGAGGGGGGGGGGTACATGTAAAGAAAATATTGACACCTTGTCAGAATGGATAAAAGGTATAAAAGGAATTTTAAAAACTCGTATTAGACACATTAAAACAACAGGACGTACTATGGAACCTTCTGTGTTTAGTAAACCAGAGCAGATAGGTTACGTGAGGAATATATATTGGTTCCAGCTGACAAAGCTTGTAACAATGCTGTCTTTGTAAGGCTCATTATTACAACTGTATTTTCAACGATCATGGCGTTAATTCCACATTTTGTAATCCAACCTATTTCAAAGTTCCCTTTCAAAAGACGAAATTATTCAAAATCATGTTTAGTTTTCAACACATTCGATATTTTCATGGAACGAATCAATATGAATTACCGTACTTATACTGGATTCCAAAACTACACAAAACCATTACCAACAGAGATACATTACTGTATCCAGTAAATCTTTTACCAAGCCCATGTCTTTACGATATATTCCAGTGAGCTAAAAATAAAGGACACCCAGTCTTCCATATCCGCTTCATATTTGAATTTTAGTGAATATAGATGTCAACAACTAACAACTCTTTATGACAAACGAGATGACTTCAGCTTATCCATCGTCAACTTCCCAAATATTCCGTTATAATCTGTATATGGTGTTTGTGTATCAATTTGTTCGATATGCAAGAGCATGTACTGCGTATGATAATTCTTTAACTGAGGCAGGCTACTGACAAACAGGTTGGTGTTGCAAATTATGCAAATTATATGGTCGTTATAATGATCTAATTTGCAAATACAAGCTATCATTGGTTTCAATACTGTCGAACGTGTTTCATACCAATTGTTAGGCCGTTCTTTACATATTGATTTTGACTACGGAATACTCCATTTACCTGATCAATATATAGGGCTTACAGCGAGTGTGACCAGTCAACAGGAGATGCCTACTCCTCCTAGGCACCTGATCCCACCTCTGGTGTGTCCAGGGGTCCGTGTTTGTCCAACTCTTGAAATTGCATTCTTTATAGGATATATGAGATTGATCACTGTTACTCATTCTTTAACTCTTAAAACGATTAAATTATGGCAGAGTGCATTGGATTCTGTGTTATGAATAAACCAGTGGTTTCTGTCATTGTTTTCATGTCTAAATTGACAATATTATTGGAAAGTATGCATACAATGTCGTCATATTTATCTATGTGCTTTTACGACATTTTTGTAGACCTTCTGGACTGATACGATTGGCTTCCTGATGGGTTGGCAGAAAAAAAAATCGATTCATCAGCAGACTTTTTTGCTCCATAGCAAATCCTCAAAAATAAATAAATAAATCACTCAAAAGATGGAAAACTTAAAGACTTCCTCGTGGAATCTTCTCCCTGATGGCGTTTCGCGTTGCATTATACCTTGCTAACATGGAGCAATCTAGAAAAACACTCATTCCAGCTATTGGTGTTTTTATGCGATTAAGTGGGCTCACTAGTTCTTTAATGTTACTCCTCCAATGGATTCAATGTTACTGAAAAATAATCTAGAAGGAACAAGAAGGAATCTCATTAATTCCAGTTTCAAAGGAGGAGTCTTTAACACCTGATTTATTGTATAAAGTGTACAATAATTTCTTTATGATGTAAAATTGTTTTTTAACTGAGATTTATTACTATTTGTCTTGTTGCATATGCAGAAGTTTTCTTCATATCTGAGCTTTTGAATTTAATTTTTTTTAAAAGTTCATTTTTAGGTCATCTGAGTAAACTACCATTCCAATTCTTTTCAAATTTGGTATAAAACATCTTTAGCACAAGGGGACATAAATTGAAAATGTCAGGACTCCTGCACCCCTGAGGCCTTAGGGGTGGGGCATAAACTGTCATAAATTGACCAATTGCCAAAATATTCTTTTCTACAACCGCACATGTGTAAGAAAAACTAAACAAATAGATGTTTACTTGTCATTGACACCTGTAACCTTTGTTCTAGACTACGTGTTATTTTTAGCAGAAAGATTACGTAATGGTTGCATCATTGTCTTTCAAGATTGTACTAGAAAATTCATTCCTATTATAAATGTACTGAAATTCTTATGATAAAAAAGCTCTGGTTAGACATTTTTATGCACTCTGGATTATTATACTGGGAATTATGATTTTGGACTTACTATATTTGTGTGTGTAGATTCTGTTTGGATTTATTATTCAACTACCGTAAGTTAGTATTTTGCTATTGTTACAGTTTTCTATCAATTATTAATTGTAAATAAATATCATTTAAAATTGTTTAATTATCTTTTGTTATCAAATCCTGCTTCACTATACTAAGGGTTTGTTCTGAACCATAACATTGGTATCAGGATGAGGTCAAAATGGTCAGTGATTAAATGTGCTAACAATGGACAATTTTGACTTCTTGATAACTACCATTCCAATTCTTACAAATTTTGTAAGAAGCATCTCTGGAACAAGGGGTAGATACATGTAAACTGTAAATTTCAGGCATCTCCGGGGCCTAAGGGGCGGGGCAAAAATGCCAAATTGGCCAATTTTCAAAATACTTTTTCTCTACAACTGCATATTTCGAAGAAAAACTAAATGCACAGTGATGTAGAGCAAGAAAGCCTGTACCTAAATGGTAAATTTCATAATTCGGGGGGATAGAAGGCGGGGCCAAAGTTTGTATAAATAGAGTATATGTGTAAAACATTTAAATGATATCTTTTAAATGATATTGATACTAAACTGAAACTAAATAGATATTTAGGAGTAGGTAATCCTTTACCAAAATTGTAAATTTCATGATCCTTGGGGGTAAGGATGGAACCAAAATTATTACAGTGATTATTGTCTTTATCATTTGAAAGACTTCTTAATTTCGCAACCCCAGGGTTTTGATATATATATATATATATATATATATATATATATATATATATATACATATATATATATCTTCTTTAACCGTTACACTGGAGGGTGTAACGGTTAGAGAAGAATCGATTTTAATTGGAAAGAGAGATGGGAATTGGGTGGTTATCTCTCGCACAAATACTGATCCATGTCCTGTTAAAAATGATTTGTTTGACTTATTATGGTCTTTGCTCAGACTTCAGCGATATATGTATACAATCAATCAATCCTGTTATGAAAGGATGCTGTATCTTTCGCGTCAAACGTGTGCATCGAGCATGACGTGGTCGAGTTACTGATCATTCGACACGTAGACGTTGAACAGATGGTAAATTTTCTTATAAATGTATGATGGATATGAATTTCATGAAAATTGGGTGATTTGCTAGAATTCTCTGATTTATAAATTCATGATTTGCGAATTTGGATTGTAATTTATTTATAGTTGGAAAAGTTATATTCGTTTTTCACCGAAGCATGAATATATAGTATTGGATTGTGAAGGTTGATTAACTGTGGAGTGAATTATTAATATGACATGTTAAGAACTGATGAAATAAGTTTTCTACTATGAATTCGATAATATACAACGACACAACTGACTTGCGTGCCTGCAAAATTGAATAAATTTCTTAAGATTTGTTTTATGTTTTGTTTTCGTTGTCAATGTAGTAGTACATGAAAATTATAGTATTAATGATTTTTTATAAAGTCGGTATATTTAAAAATTATTTCTTCTTTTTACATTTTAAAAATTTAAGAAATATCATATTACAATTTCTGTATGTTTCCTTGGAAACATTTTAGAATGCTTAAAATTTTAGAGGTGGATTTGATGCTTTTACAAAATTACTTTGCTAACAACAACACGATTTTCTTAACTGAATCGTTTTTTAATTCTTTTCTCTCCTTCATTTTCTTTATAGAGTTGAATTTTCTGATGCTTTCAGATTCTACATAAAATTCAATCATTGCTGTAGGTTTTGCCCCTGTTTCTTTTTCTACCTCGGTGGAACGCTTCCATCCATTTGGCTTCTGGAGTTGGATAGACGGGAGCGCTACGTTGCCGTCAAACAAGGAGTGAATAACGCCACAGCCTCTGACTCACTGTCTGAGATTTATCCTGGGGTACGTAAGCATCAGATTAGTTTACCGTTGTCAAAAACCTTGTGCCCCTGAAATGTAAGATCGGGGGCATATTGCATTTTGGTGAGAGGTGAAGATACCGAACAGTGATAAATTTCATAACTCCTATAAGGAATACAAAATAGAGAGTTGGTCAAACACGGACCCCAGGAGATATCAGAGGTGGTCTTTCTGTCTCTTTGTCTGGCTGCCATTTTAACCTTCATCAAAATATATGTCCTTTACAAAAAATCCTGAGGAATGGAAAGGATCCAATGTAACTGATAAAGGCCAAGAGCCTGGTTTGCCATATTTGAACATAACTATGATCGAGAGCATTGTGTTTCATATATGCATCATGCTGAAGTTGATTTTATGCCCTGAGATCGTAGGTTGTCTGTCTGTCCATAACTATGACCTCGGCATAACATATGAACGAAATAAGACAGAGGCGTTAAACTTGGTGAACTGAAATGTTAATGTCAAAGATTTGTGATTTACAAATGTATCAGGTCAATGTCATTCGTCAAGGTCAAATTTGTCACAATTGAACTAGGCTACACGCGAGGTTATAGTGTTCTTGCTGTCTTTCTCCTTTTGACGAAAATAGAGATGGTTAACCGTGGTGCATGTAAGTTATTCTGAGTTATAGAATCAATGCCGAAACATTTACCCGTATATAGGAAATAATAATGACATTTCCCAGTTATCTATGAGATCGACCTCACGTCCCCGGCAAAATTCATACTGTAGATAATCCCACCTCTGATATGTCCAGTGGTCCGTGTTTGCCCAACTCTCTATTTTGTATTGCTTATAGTAGTTATGAAATTGATCACTGTTCGTTATTTTCACCTTTCATTATAGGAGTTGTTTGTTGTTGGGTTTTTTTTAGATCGGTCACTGTTCGTTATCTTCACCTTTCATTGTAGGAGTTTTGAGGTTGGTCACTGTTCGTTATCTTCACCTTTCATTTCCCAGTTATTTATGGGATCGATCTCACGTCACGACATAATTCATACTGTAAATGAGGCACGTGGAACCACGAGCCACAAAATACAATCATATACTACGTCCCAATACCCAGAAATAAAAACAAATGATTACTGGATGCAAGACTTATCCCTCATTGCTTAGGGATGTACGTATCGTCGATAAACTGTATGTACTCACATAAACCGAAGGAAATTTATGGTCGTTAGAACGATCTAGTTTGCCAATACATCCTATCATTGTGTCAAATGCTGTCTGACTTTATTCATACCGATTTTAGGCCGTTCATGGCACAATGATTTTGACTACGGATAACTCCGTTTACCAGATCAAGGTATAGGGCTCACGGCGGGTGTGACCGGTCAACAGGGGATGCTTACTCCTCCTAGGCACCTGATCCCACCTCTGGTATATCCTGGGGCCCGTGTTTGCCCAACTCTCTATTTTGTATTGCTTATGGGAGTTGGTACCGTATAAGTTTTACATTGATCACTGTTCGTATTGATATTCTTTACAGGTCTCTATTCCTATTTATTTACCTGCAGACACCTGGGTTTTGTTGATTGAACAATTTCTACTTTACTTCATGATTGTTGGAAGATGGCTTTTACCGCGAGGAACTATTTCACGAAATGAGCTTTCCCAGTTGTTGTTCGTCTTCATCGGAATAGCCTCAGACATCACGGAGTTTTTCACCTTATTTGATGAGGATGTTGTTCGAAAAAATCTTGAATTGACGTACGCTATATTGGTTATCTGGTCTGTCAGCTTGATGCAGTTCTGTTTCGTTTTGACTGCGACGAAGAGCTCGAATAAGCCCAGGGTGGCACTACACAGTACGGATGAAGAATCGGTAGAAAACTCTCAAACACGAATAAAAAGAGGAAAATGTGAAAAGTGTGTTTCAAGTGAGGTGTGGAGTACAATGGTAACGATGTGTATGCAAGACGGTCCATTCTTGACCATTAGATTGTTCGTCATTATCACGTACCATCTTGTCAACTACGCAATTATTTTCTTCACTGCTAAAAACGCTTTGGTGATGCTGTTGTTAGTTTACCGTTTGATTGTCATCTGTGGTCAGAAAAATCCCGATAACGACCGATCAAGTGCAGAATTTGATATTTATGTCACAGATCCGATCGCTAATTCGAATCATTCCATGGCTTCATCATCGCATTCTAAAACCGGAAAACCAGATTACGTTGAAAAAGAAAACGCACCGAGATGCAATAACGATAGGAAGCATCGCAATAATAATGGACAAAAATACAAAACCGGAAAAACCATCGGTACAAGTCAAATGTAGCAATGAAGAGATTGTGTATCAAATTGGTGTCATTGTTTCTGATACTTTATTCTCAAACTCCCCGCCGAGGCCTCATTACGTCACCTACGTATAGACCTCTGCTATGTGACGCAATACAATATACAGATTTGTATATTGCGAGTCCGCGATTATCACGCGGGCAAATAACACTAAAGAAGTAGTTCCTATTTAAAAGTTTGAAGATATTGACATTAAGAGCATTGATATAAAAGTATGGATTTTATTTTAAACATAAAATTATCTAAAGATCATTAAAAAGTAGTGAAACTCTGTTCAAATTATTGTGTAAAGTAATGAACTTGATGTTTACGTTCTTGTTTTGAAAGTTGTTTACGTTTGACGGTATGTTTTTTCGTCATTCTACAGTGACGTTACACAGTATACTTGACCTAAGAAATCGCTATCCCATAATGCCTAACTGGAAGAGTTTGGTTTGTGACCAAACGAACTCTGGCGGAATGTTGACTTTATTCTATCATTGGAAATAGCATTACTAAATCCCTCATATGACTCTATGTGTATGTTTTCATCTGTTGAAAAGTACTGTTACCGTATTGTCTGACCAGAAAATTTAAGAGGTTATTTTGTCATAATAGTTAAGTAATGTATTAATTTTATTATATTATTGATATGAAAATAGCAACTCTTACGTGTATAAATAAAGTGTGTGGCATTTATTGGTTGTTTATTTGTGTTTTATATATCCCACTAATCTCGAAATAAAAGACAACACAGATTCAATCTACTGACAAATAAGTTGATATTATAGGGCTTTCAACATTATCGGTTAAGGTCAGCATTTTGTGAATTCTATGGTTGTTATAATGATCTAATTTGCAAATATAACCTGTCATTAGGTCGAATGTTGTCTGACGTGTTTCATACCAATTCTTACTCAGTTCTTTATATAGCATAAAAAAATTATCCAGCTTTTCTGATCTAAAGATTAATAATTGTAAAACAAAAATTGTCTGACTTGCTTCCAAAAATATTCAGATCATGTCTTTCACCACACAAGATGGAAATTAGATTGGGGATCAAAAACTTTTAATTTCTTAGGTATTTAATTTTCTGTTTATCTTAACGTAATTGATGATATAAACTCTGGACATTATTGCACTTATCGAGCAGAGAAAAAGCAGAGTTCTAACTCTTGTTGGTCGAGTCACTTTTATTAAAATTATCCTCATTTAGAAGCTCTTATTAATTTATCACCTCCTACTCCAAAATCGGAGAACTTCAAAATTGGAGACTATATCATATCTATGCAAAGTTATCTTTGAATTCTTCTGGAAATCTAGTATAGATCAAGTCAAGAGGTTCGATTAACACAAGACTATTTATTTTTCCGGAGTATGAAAATGGTAGATATAAACAACTTTATTATCTCCCTGAATTATCCCTGGATTAAAAGGCTCACTAAGTCATAAACAATGCATGGATATCTTTTTGTCTATGGAAATGATATCTTTAAGAAATCATGAAATCAAACGACTTTGAAATTTTATTTCGGAATGCTAACTTATTTAAAAACAATACATTTTGGAAGGATGTTTTAAATTATATGTGAAGATTTTTGTATGCCTTAGTTCATAAACTTAAATTGTGCAGATTTGAGAAATGATGCACTGGGTGGGAAATTTATTTTGACAGATTGATTAATTTTGATCAACATCTTTTCCTTTATCTTCTATCTGTTCTGCAGCTGTTTTGTTGGGGAGTGGGTTTTTTTCAGCCCATCTGAGCTGAAAGCTCAAGTGAGCTTTTCTGATCAAAAATTTTTGTTCTCTGTCGTTGTCGTCGTAAACTTTTTCATATTTTCATCTTCGTTTTCAGAACCACTTGGCCAATTTCAACCAAACTTAATGCAAATCATCCTTGGGTGAAGGGAATTCAAGTTTGTTCAAATGAAAGACAACACCCTTCTCCAAGAAGAAATAATTATAGCGAAAATACACCGACAAAGTTTTAAAAATCTTCTCCAGAACCAGCAGGCCAATTTTCTCAAACCTGATACAAATCATGCTGGGGTGAAGGGCTTTCAAGTTTGTTCAAATGAAAGGCCATGTTCTCTTCTAAAGGGAGATAATCACAACAATGTAAAATTAGAGTGGGGTCATTTAAAGATCTTCTGAAGATAAAATTTACATGACAACTTTCTGACATAGTTTGTAAAACTCATGGCCCCAGAGGATAGATTGGGGTCACAATTGGGAATAAAAAAATTTACGTGCGAATATATAAGAAAAATCTTTCAAAATCTTCTCAATGACCACTGGTTCAGAAAAGTTCAAAATATGGAAGCTTCCCGACACAATGTAGATTCCAATTTGTTAGAGTCATTGTCCCTGGGGTAGGGTGGGCCACAATAGGGAATTAAAGTTTTACATACGAATATGTAGGGAATATATTTTGAACTTCTTCTCAAGAGTCACTGGGTCCGAATTCTTCGAATTTACATGGAAGCTTCCATGCCATAGTGCAGATTCAAGTTTGTGAAATTCATCCCCTGGGTGTAGCTTGGGGCCACAATAGGGGATCACATACTGGTAGTAAAAATCTTTAAAATATGGACCAAGGTGACTGAAGTGAGCGATGTGGCCCATGAGCCTCTTGTTATGATTTTTCTCTCTCCTTTTTTATTCATTTTCACAACTTTATTAGCATTATTGAAGAATTTAATGAATCAGTATGTAAGAGAAGTACTACTCAGTATTCACTTTTCCATTCTCGGTCATGAATGTAAAGCTCATACGGTACCAATTTTGATGCACCAGATACGCATTTCGACAAATAATGTCTCTTCAGTGATGCTCAAGCCGAAATTTTGCAAATTTGAAATAACAATAAACTTGTAAGAGCTAAAAGGAAAACTAGAGTGCCAAAAACTGGAGCATACACAGAAATATATACGCGTGTTGTTTGTTTAGTTTGACAAATTATAGTGACACATATTGATCGCTTGACCTTTCATCTAATCACAGCTTTTGTTAACAGGATTGGGCTATGATATTTCTGTCCGTCTTCACTTTAAACACTTGTGATGTTTATATTTACTACAATGTGTGTACACCAACTGCGAATTGTGTAAAGTTCTACAATCTTGCGCTACCCATTCATTATCAGTGTATTGAGAACACATAACACTTAGGATCCAAAGCATACTTTGCTATCCAATCTATCGCCCCAGCACTTTGTCACCACATTGTTAGAAATGTCCAAAATGTATCCCCTTGTTCTAAAATTTGAATCGTTTTGGGAAATAGACCACGTTCCAGGCATATAAGAAGTGTCTTGACCATGTTGTTATGCATGTGCTGTGGTGATAAGGGTCATCGTATAGAAAGGTTATGAAACAGGACAAGATAAGTTAATAAAATGAAGGGCATCATCATATCTTTAGTAGTTCAAACGTTAATTTCGTCAGTTGGAATATACTCTACACTACTACTGTAAGTATACACGATGTATGAAATAACCGTGCACCCGACCGCTCGAGACGCGTATATTTTGGTACGGGCGAAAATATTTTCTGGTATAGACGCCCGACCGGATGTGTTAAAATTTCCGCTAAATAAAATTTAAATGAATCAAACATATTATCATACTGGTAACGAAGTTCTAACAAGCCAAGTGACGTTTTTTCTTGAATTATATATATGATCGGGATCGAAGTTATGGGAACTGAGTCATAGTCGCTTAGTCACATATACATGTATAATCGCTTTTTCGCGCTTCTGCGCATAAAGCCGTATATGTGACATGAATCAAACTGACGTACGTATGTACAACAATTGAAAGTGTATCTGCACTCTTTTGTTAACTTATTATAAAAGGTTAAAGATTGTGAACCTTCTTTCAAATCCATATGATTATTTAGTAAAATGACACCACAAGTAAAAAATCTCATGTATTTCTTTCTTCGAAAATTGGTCACAAATCCTCTTAACATGTCCCTCCGAAAAATCTAGGCTGACGACCAATATTGGGTTGTTGGGGGTTTTTTTTGGGGGGGGGGTTGTTTTTGTTTTTGTTTTGTTTTGTTTTTTTGCTGTTTGTTTGGTTTTTTTTTTTTTTTGGTTATGAGTTTTAAGATTAATATTTTTTTGCTGTCATACTTTTATATTGTGCAGGGTAAATTTTCCCACTTTTTTGTTTGAAATTGTTAATTTTTCACTATTTACTTTTGAGGCACCCCGCGGAAAATCAAAATTGGTGACCCTATATTGTTTCATCGATTTTAATTCATTATTGCATATTGTACCGTATATCAAAATTTGAATAATCGTCCTTAATTAGTAGAAGTAATAAAATTAATTTGAAAAATGGCAGTTATTTCCTCAAGGCTAGTAGGTCTTTGGCAGAGCTGACAAGTTATACAAGTAGTAAGCCCTGCGCATGTCTAGCTAATTTTACAGCGAGTAACTGGACTATACATAGCTGCTATTCAAATTGCACGTGCTTGGATACCCTTCCCAGAAAATCGGTCTTACTCAATGCTGAAATTATTCCATATTTTTCATTTTTACACAACGACTTCATCTTCGAATACTTCGTAATTAAAATTTAACATAATGGGCATAACATGCATTTTATTCTCTTTTTTTAACTTTTGAATACGATCTCAGATAATGAAAAGTTGAACATTTCAAAATTTGCTCTGCATAAAATTCGGTTCAATGTCTCTTGCTCCAGAGATTGAAGAAGATGGATGCGTTGATCAAAGTCCTTTTTATAGTGACGAGCCATTCAGAGATGGGGAACACGGGTCTGAAGACGGGCTGGTACCTACCGGAAGTGGCTTATCCGTATGATGTTTTTACTAGGGCTAATTTCCAAATCGACTACATGAGTCCAAAAGGAGGCCACGCACCTATGGTAAGTATGATTGGTGATTAAGTTATACTCTCACACCAGAAATAACACTTTCAGGATAAGTTGTTGCTGGACAAAAACTATGCTTCATCTCCCTGTTTCGTTGTAGTTAGTTTCTTGTCGTAAGTGAATTGATTATCGATTCTGTTAATAAGCATGTACCGATATTTTTAAGGACCCTGGGAGTGGAATAGAATGCCAGAATGACCCTATTTGTCAAAAGTTCATATCGTCTGGAGCCATCAACAGACTAAACACAACACTGACGCCGTCTGAAGTTAATATCAGGTAAAAAAAAAAATTAAAAAAAAAACAAAAAAAACCTGAGACACTTCTATACTTACCAGAAGCAGATAGAACGCTACAATTATTCTGAATTTAGAATAAGAAGATATAGAATTAGAAGTTTATAACCTCTGGTATATCCAGTGGTCCGTGTTTGCCTAACTCTATTTTGTATTGTTTATAGGAGTTATGAGATTGATCACTGTTCGTTATCTTCACCTCTCATTGATGGATGGCATTTCAAAACAGAAATGTTTGTGTTCCAAACAAATCAATCGATCATTAATAATTTTACTATACATGGGATTTGTATAGATGGCCAGAATTAAAACATAATCTAAAAGCGGATAAGTCATCACGAACACCTTAGGGTGTAAGATCCCCATCACCAAGACCATACTGCTCTCCTGGTTTTTTCTCTACGAATGGGGAGATCTAAGTTATTGATGTGGGGGTCCATCTCGAAACCTCATAGAAATAATCCAATCACCAGAATTCATTTTTACAGTGTTGATTGTGTAGTTGGTAACACAGAATTTCAAAATAAATGCATTGTAATAAATAATTTCAGAGTCAACCATATCGTGAATATATTCCTCATTTTGTTATGAATTGCTACTACATGTATTATGCAAATGAGCTGTTACTAATAATAGATGTGGGGTTGGGTAATTTTAGTATGGTATTCTGAAGAAAATATTAAGCGAGAGAATTTCCTGTCTTGTGACTACCATTTTTGGACGAATTTTTGGTATTTTGCATGTTTTTTGGCAGATTTACTATTTAAAAGTACATAACTTTGTCTCCATTTTTCTAAACCTTGTATATAGTTTTCTATATATTTTTGAAGCACACCCTCTTATTGTTGTAGTTATAGAAAGTTTTATCTTTACATCACCAGAGATGAATGCATTCATTTGTTATTTGAAGCCTTCATCCTTAATGTGCTCGGTCTTCGTGATATTCTGCCACCATGAGAAGCTCTCAGAAAGTTTTAGAGGAGGAAAAACGATATCTAAGAGGGGGCAAATTATCGGCGTTGTAAAGGCAAAATGAGGACAGAACAACGGAAAGACACAAATAAGAGAGAGTTAGGTCGCTAAATTGCGAGTTGTTTTTGTCGTCTTTTCATTCTGTTGTCCTCGCTTTTCGTTATTTCGGGATGAAAAGAAGATGCATTACTAATTGTCTTTCTTTCGACTTCTCGTTCTGTCATATTTTCTCCCCGAAATAAAAAAAGACAGACAAATAAAGCGAATATATCTATGAAAGATGAAGAAAACGAACAATTACATAACATACCAAATTATTAAAAATTATTAAAAACTTACTTAGTAGAGGTACTCAATCCTTTTGTATTTTTCTTTCGTTCAGTGATTACAAAGTGGTATTTTATCCCGGGGGACACGGTCCGATGTTTGATCTCCCGCACAATGACGAAATCTCCTCACTGACCGAAAGAGCTTACCAATCTGGAGCAATCGTATCCTCTGTTTGTCATGGTGCCGTTGGTAAGATGCTAATCAATGTATAGACCTTGCTATGAAATACTAAGAGCAGTTCATGGGAAAATTTGGCAAAGAACAAGTTATTATAACGTGTTGTGGCTTAAGCAAGATTTAGATGAAAATGTCTCTCTTACTAGTAATTTGCACTTTTCATCTACAGGTTTTGTCCCCATCAGGCTTCCGAACGGACTGAGTATAGTACAGGGACGAACAATCACGTCTTTCACGAACGCTGAGGAATTTGCCGCTAACTTCGAAAATGTGGTACCTTTCCTTCTGGAAACCAAACTGAGAAGGCTAGGAGCTCATTTTATATCTGGTCCGAATTTCAAACCCAATGTCCAGGTACGCTTCTTTGCAAATGTTCAAAATTATTGTTGCATTTCTTTGCTTGAATTGTCATTGGCATCAATGATAACAATACGTTACAACTTTGAGTCCAACTGGTTGTGACAGGATCCATGGACATAAGATTAAACTAGTTTTAAGTCAAATTTTGAGATAGATTTAATCCATGAAATATTGATATTTAAAAATGAAAAAAAAAACGAAGTAACGAACAGTGATCAAGCTCATAAATCATGTAAAGAATACAAATATTGAAAACATGACAATCACGGACAACTAAAAACACTAAAGGTGGTACCAGGTGCCTAGAAGGAGTAAGCATCCTTTGTTGACCAGCCACACACGCCATGGGTCCTGTATATTCATCAGGTAAACGGAGTAATCCATAGTTAAAATCAGTATGTTAAGAATGGCCTAACAATTGGTATGATATACGTCAGACAACAATCTACCCAATGACAAGTTCTAATTGCAAAATATACTATTATAACAACCATAGAATTTGCGAAATGCTTACTTTAAAAGAGACTGTTGAAACCCCTGTAACATCAATTTATTTGTGCCCCGTGGGGATCTGGATTAGAATAGGTCCTCAGTACCCCTTGCTTGTCGTAAGAGGCGAATAAATGGGGCGGCCCTTCGGATGAGACAGCAAAAACAGAGGCCCCGTGTCACAGCAGGTGTGGCACGATAAAGATCCCTCCCTGCTCAGGGCCGTAAGCGCAGAGCATAGGCCTAAATTTACAGCCCTTCACCGGCAATCGAGATGTCTCCATGTGAGTGAAAAATTCTCGAGCGAGACGTTAAACAATAAATAAATCAATCAAACAATTTATTTGTCAGTAGCCTGTCTTGATTTTCAAAAGGATCATACGCAGAACATGCTTTTGCGTATCGAATCAGCTAAGAGTCATAAACACCATAAACAAGTGATTATAAAATATTGTTCTATAGACATGGAAAATTGACGATGGAGATGCTAAAATCATTTAGTAACTTTAAAGTGATGACTTAACAACGATGCTGATTGGATGAAAAATTCGTTTGATTTCTTAATCAACAAAATTTTCGTCCGGAGTTCATATGCACTAAGCACACGGGACTGCTTTTCTCTGGAATGCGTCTTCCCCGTTCTAATTTTAGCGGTATTTATAGAACGGGAATTTCCAATCAAGCATTGTAAACGAAATGTATTCGTTTGATGCTACCAAATATAAACACAACTAGTGATGACGTGGCAGAATAGTAAACTTGATGACGTAGGACACTGACTGGTAGAAGTAGACAGATTGTAAACACGAGTTCCTGGTATGTATCGTCTGCTTTACGAGTTCGATAGCATGACAGAGCAAGCAGCGACTTTTGATATGCGAGATATTAATGAAATTGAACTGCGTTATATAGGACCCAGGGCAATTTAGATGAAGAGGTGTTGAGCTTTTTACTTGATGTTGAAATGGAGCCGAGTCCCATTCCACCGTTCCTACGACACAACCGGTGTTCAATGTCTCCTCGAACGCAATGCACCGTACATCCAGTCACAACTTGTTCTCTTCCTTTATATCTAATTCAGCTTTCAACCACTGTACCTTTAATTTGGCGTACAATCCATTTAATTCTGCACAGTAACTCTACCTGACCTGAACGCACAGCCAGTTTTGTTGTTGTTTTCATTATTACCTATAGGTATTCCTACACGCCATTTCAAAAACGTTGATTAAAACTTTTTGATGAGAGAAACTGTTTTTCTACTTCAAAAACATGATTGAATGATAAGAAAGAAAACTTACAATTCTTTATTTGATACATGTATCAAACGAAAAATTTCACAGAAAACTTTTTCATCAATGCACTACTACGCGCATTGATGAAGTTTTCCGTCCAATTTTTCGTTTGATACATGCATCAAATAAAGAATTATAAGTTTCACTTCTTAAGTAATTCCGTTTGTCACAAAGTTGAGTTGTTAATTTGCAGTTAACATTAATTTACAGTTAACGTCTATGTTCAATAAAACATCGAAATATAAACAGATATGGAAGACGCTGTGGTGTCTTTTATTTCAAATACTGGGATATATCAAATCGACATTTGAAAGTGGGTATTGTTAATAGATAAAACGTCGTCAATGCATCTCAATGTCGAGTTGAAGGCCACAGCAAGATATATTTTCTTCTCGTGTTAAAGCTTTTGAATAAAGTCTGCCTCTTAAGAATACAAAAAGGTCAGCAATTAAGGGAGCACAATTCGTTCCCATGGGAATTCCAATAGACGACCTGATCAACAAAAACTTTGTAGATGTTGTCAGTGACAAATTCCAGCATCTTTTTAATATCAGTTTCAGAGTATTAATGCGTATAATTAGAGTGGTGTTTAACGAGGATTTTTTTTTTTTATTACTGATCACAAGATATGAATATTTTTGAGTACCAGTTTTTTCTTGAAGAAGCAGCCATTTATGATATTAAAGCCTATGTACATATAAAGTGTTGATAAGTCGTACGTTTTGATGCTGATGATTTAGGAAAAAAATTCTGATTTCCATGAAATAAAATTTATTGCGCGATTAGAACTGAAACATGATTCAAAATGGAAATAAAGAATATGCTCAATTCTATTAAATACACAAAAATGATAAAAGTTTAATCGTAATTCCATTTCTTGGAGCAATGTCAGTCAGATTAATTTGTCTAGCAATTTTGAACATTATAGAAGTCGCGCACATTATTTTGTATACATTCATACGTTGTACCCTTTTACATGTGTTTTAACAGTTACAAATGTATGCGGGCATTGGCAACTTTCCTCTGCATTCGTTCATCTAAACTTCTTAAAATGCATTTCGTTTAGCGATTCTCCAATATGATAAACTCCATTTTACGAGAATACAAATCACCAATAGTGTATGCACTAGTTGGTATCTTACTGATAAGTTTCAAAGAATTAAAATACCATTATTCTGTACACCAAAATAGTGTTCATATCTTATTTCCTTGTTCCCAATATCATCTGTTACAGGTTTCCGCATTACGTCGGGTTTCTTTTATATCAGTTAATGTAAGTTCTGTAATATCTATATGTCTTCGTCTTCAGCTATATCCGTTTGCTTTTTCATTACAAGTGTTGAAAATTTTCCAAGTCGGTAATCAGCAATACAACAGTTGTCGCAAGATTAACATTATAGTTTTCGTGTTTGTAAATCACCGTTTTCTAATGAATAAATTTGACGCATTCTCCTGTGTTTTATACTGGGACGGAACTATTGACCTCGGTCTCAAAAAACAAAATCGAAAAATGAGACGTTTACTTCAGAAATGAATTTCATTATTGAAAATACATGATGGCATGAACTGCGACACTCTAGGTCAGCATACTTCATGAACCGCGACACTCTACGTCAGCATACTTCATGAACTGCGACACTCTACGTCAGCATACTTCAGCATACTTCATGAACTGCGACACTCTACGTCAGCATACTTCATGAACTGCGACACTCTACGTCAGCATACTTCATGAACTGCGACACTCTGCGTCAGCATACTTCATGAAGCGCGTTAGTTTACTTAGTTCTCGTAACAAAAACGATTCACTTTTAATTACAAATCTCAGTAAACAAAAGTGTATCTAGTTTATCATTTGATCAAGATATAGGGCTCACGGCGGGTGTGACCGGTCAACAGGGAATGCTTACCCCTCCTAGGCACCTGATCCCACCTCTGATGTGTCCAGGGGTCCGTGTTTGTCCAACTCTCTATTTTGTATTGCTTATGGGATTTGTGAGATTGATCACTGTTCGTTATCTTCACCTTTCATTTGGGCATTTCATTTATCATCTTATTTTCTGTAAACAAATATGTTATACACTAAAACTCACTTTTCAAACATTCCATCTTCCTTTTTTTCCCCTGCAATCAGGATATCACACACATTCTTACCCGTTTAAAGGAACTCCAGTTAACTTTTCAGTCATTTTTATGCCCCCGAGATCGACGATCGGGGGGCATATTGTTTTTGTCCTGTCTGTCATTCTGTAATTCTGTCTGAAAATTTAACCTTCCTAATAACTTTTGAACAGTAAGAGCTAGAGTTTTGATATTTCACATGAGTATTCCTTGTGACAAGACCTTTCTGTGCGTATCAATATTTTTGACCCTGTGACCTTGACCTTGGAGTTTGACCTACCTTTTGAAAACTTTAACCTTGCCAATAACTTTTAAACAAAAAGTGTTAGAGCTTTGATATTTCACATGAGTATTCGTTGTGACAAGAACTTTCCGTGGGTACCAACGTTTCTGACCCTGTGACCTTGACTTTGGAGGTTGACCTACCTTCTGAAAACTTTAACCTTGCTAATAACTCTTGAACAGTAAGTGTTACCGCTTTGATATTTTATATACTACTTGAAGTTGTAGGAGCATCACTATAATCCAGAGTTAGTTTACAAAAATGGATTCAACTACAAAAGTTGAACAATTTCCCATTTGTGATCATTTCCATTCACTTTCCACTCTACAAAGTCCAGGAGATGACGAAAGGAATATACAGTACATCAAGCTGCACGGAAGCGGAGATATTCCTTTTTGGCTGCGCAGATTGTGACATCAGCAACCAGAACAAAGCGAAAACTTTAATGGGTCTTTGAAAATAGACTTTCAAAGTGAAGACGAATATTAAACAGAAGAGGGGGGGGGGTCTGATATCAGCTATAGAAAGCTAATTTTTCAAATGATTGAAGTCGATAAAGCCCGCCTGGATGTCAGCACTGTCCTGGTTGAGCAAAACAGGAAGATTCGGCTTGGGAGGAATATTGTTCCTTCTTCAAAATGTAGAGACTCTATGCCCGAGTAGATTTAACTTAGGTTGATTGTATATAGCCAATTACCTTTATATATAAGTTTTCCCCCCTTTCTTGCATTGTCTGTCTATAAAGCCACCCAATCTATATACCGTCTGGAAAGGACAGGTTGTTTTCTATTCCACTGTTTCCATACGATCGAAGTTTTTTCTCCTATACTATTCATTACTTCAGAAAAAGTATGTACATGCAGGTTTGTAGAAATAGGAAAGGTATTGGGTCATCATTCAGTCTCATTTATTGTTCCGCTGTGTATTCGTGTCATTATCTTTTCTTGTAGACAAAGTCAAGGCATACTTTCATGTCTGTAAATCAGAAGGCATATAGTAATTGTTCCCAGCGTACAGTTTATCGGTGAAGGGATTCTATCTTTCGCCAATGTTTCCCTTAAATTCCAATCTCACAGTGTAGCACAATTTGTGAGCAACTGCACCTTGACCATTTTGAATATATGCATGTATATTAGCTATCAAATGGTTTTGAACCATATCTTGAGGAATGGATTATGTACTGTACATTTATTCACCAATGGACATCATCGACTCTACAAGAAGGAGAAAAATGTGGTACCACAGCGCGAGTCATTCACTTCCGATCTATTGATATACGATTTCCTGACCGCCTCAGTAGTCGTCTAGCATTAATCGGGAGAGATTACCATTCAGGTACTCCACCGACCGTATGGACATACATAAAATCCAAAAGTCAGCATACCACATGTATCACCTCAGAGAAATCTCAATTACAATTTCGCGTCATTTTTATTCGTTAGAAGATGCTCTATTTAGTGGTAAATGTAACTATGTCGAATGTTAGATATTTTGGCTTTATTTATGTGGTTACGTTTAAAGTAGCGTGATTGATTTTATGGTTGTGTAATGCTTACTTTATTATATTAATTAAAGTGATTAACTTTTTTCTGCTCTGTAAATCGAAGGTTAGTATAAGGGTTGGATCTGTAGCTCTCTGATCTATCCCAATATTTTCTCAGAGAGCTGCAGCCAGACCCTGACATGATCCAGTTTAAATAATTCCCTTTTACACACATGTGTAACCTTATATAAAACCTGCAGACATTTGAAAACTTCCAATATCTTGCAATAAAATAGCTTGATGCAAATGTGTGCATGGCCAAGCTATTTCCCGACACTCTTTTTGTCCTATAACTGCTCAGTAGAATCCCTTTCATCAATGTTCTCCATTCGTCTTAATTGTTCCTTTTCACCCACTAGATCTATTCGTAATCAGTGTTGGGATACCGTTAGAAACTTGTTTGATGTACGTCTTTGCTATGACAGCTCACGGAATACGAGGTGTACCTAGTTCTCTTTGCTATGACAGCTCACGGAACACGAGGTGTACCTAGTTCTGTTCGGCGGCCTCTACAGAAGACAGAGTATGTCTACTGTCGTTTGTTGAACTCTGCAGGCTAGTCCGCGCTTTTGCCTCTCACTACAACAAGACACTTGCTTAAATGGGAGTGAAGGTCAGCTGCTACAACTACGTGTCCACTTCCTTTTCCATTCGAATGTACACATAGTTTAATTGGCTCAACTAGAAGTTAAACTTTTGTAACTGTTTTCTTTTCTTTGTTCTGTTTTTTGTTTTTGTTTTTGTTTTGTTGTTGTTGTTTTTTTGTTTTTTGTTTTTTGGTTTGTTTTTTTTTTTTGTGTTCTACGATACATGTAATATACTTTACTTCAATTCTTTGCGGTATTGTCATAATCTCCTAAGGGGGAGGGGGTGAAACTATATCAACAATTTTAAAGTGTTTAGCTTAATTATACCAGTATCTGCTACTCAAACTTTATCTACGCAGATTTGAGTATATAATGATATTGATCCTCAATTTCGTTACATTTACAAAGATTACATAATGCCTTATTCAATAGCTAATTAGTGGTTCTGATTTTACTAATGATTTACAAAAATTCTGTTTACACTCAAATTTCGTCTTGAATACTCTATATATTGCACCTTTTGAAGATCCGGTTAAAAAAAGTCGATATTTGTATACATGTATACCGATCCCTTGGTCTTGAATTGTCACTGTCATTCATAACTTGTTCACATGACAAAGATTCTGTACTTTCAAAATTAATTAAAAAGCACTAGAGTCAAGAATGACGTAAATACAAGATCGTCCAATCATTATCCAGGTTACAGCGATTGTAGAGGTTCTGTTTAATTTAATTTCATTGCCTAACAAGATTAAATACGTACACATGTACTAGTATATACAATGGAAATCGCCCGCCTTCTCGATGAACTATTCAAGATTAGGAGTGCTACTATGTTCTAAATAACGTAGTTGGATATCAGTTTTTAAAGCCCCCATATTTTACAAGCATAGAGTTACGCACACAAACAAGTCTGACCTCAGACAATTCATGTTTTCTATTATATGTACCTGTGTGCATGTACCTGTGTGCACAGATGCATTGCTTTATAAAATGGGTCACACCTTGTGCATACATTTCTTAACATTTTCTGGCAGTTTTCAGCCATCACAATCAGTATAAAATTCTAGGCAAAACATCCACAAATTATCGGATTGTTTAATTCTATTGACAAAATACTTTATTTTCAAGACATTATAAAATACAGGGGCTTTTAAAAGCAATTACGAATTGGAGAATGTATATTGCTAAAAATTGAAAACATGATAAATGCTATCAAAGTTGGAGACATATAGAAAGAAAAATACTCATGGCATGAAATTGCTGTTTGTACAGTCTTAACTTAGAAGTGCTAATACTGAAACAACGCGTAACTATGTGATCTAGTGGTAGTAGTGTTTGTATTGTGCAGGTAGAAGTTAAAATAAAATCCTTTTGAAATCTGAAAAAGATATAGAATCCATTCAAAGCGTGATGTAAATCAGAATATGACGGAGTCATCTGCATAAGATGAAAGATGCAATTTGGAAATGGAAAGAAAAATGCCTATTTTAAATCACCGGTAATGCTGGTTAATACTACTTTTTTTTCTAAATGAACATTTGATAAAAGCCGAGATATTATCCCTGCAGGTGTGAGACAGTGTGGGGGACATATACAAGAACTGGTGGTAATTTAAATACAGGCTGTCAGGTGCAGAAAAAGTTATTTAGAACAGTACACGGCACACGACACACCCGTCAGACGTTTATTCATTATAAACAATACAAGTGCATGACGCAAAATCATGGTCACCTTAATTGGGGCAAAGATTGCACTAATATTTTAGCTTTAGGTCTGAGGTAAAATCAAGCTTATTCCTTGTAATGTGTCGAATTGTACATTGCAATAGACTTGTCAATACATCTCTTGAATTTTTCAAATGACTACAGAAATATTCCAAAATATATTTTCACTTTATTACATATATCAATTTAGATAATTTCTTCACATGGTATGAATTACTAGTTTTGGGTTGTACAAGGATTAATTGAACAGATGCATTTAAGCTCTTATCAAATTGATGTTTGGATCTCAAGCTGAACTCTGATACACTGTGACTTAGTTACTCCCAAGGAACTAATGAAATCTTAATTGGACAGACAGATTAAACTGCTTCAAATACCATCATCATTCCCATGAGATAAATTTTCTATCTATTCTATGATGTGCTTCTTAAGTCTTTGCAAATTTTGTAGTACAATACTGCAGGTATTTATATCATATATGTTAGAAAGAAAATAAGTATTCATATTATTGGGGGGCAAAATGTGTATTTTTGAAGTAACGATTATTGAACAGGGATTTAACATATGTAGGGATTACCTCCCTTAAAACGTTGGGTTTTTAAAAAAAAAAAAATACTTACCATTTTAAAAGTTTTAATGACCTTAAGCTACAATTCAAATTTCTATACAGATGCACAAACTGATCCATATCTACATGGGCCCCAAAAAGGGTTATGCCCTGTATGGCCATATATAGGTCACAGTGACCTTGATTTAGGGCGCGACATACCTTCTTAAGGTAGTGCTCTACATCGTCATAATGGCTGACTTCCTTTAAAAACATGGATGAAAAAATCGATATCAGCAATATTTGACTTTTCCTTTTCTATTTAAATACCCAGCCGAGTAGCTCAGTAGGTTAGAATACCGAATGCTGAACTGTAGGTCGCAGGTTCGAGTCCAGCAAGGGTTTTAAATTATTTCCAGATTATCTTCTACTAAAACTGTATTTTTTTTTTTTTTTTTTTACAAAATAAAGTAAATTTGAGATATTGTTGTACATATCCTCCACTTTTCATCTACATCAAATTTCTCTGGTGTAGCATACATCCTTAAGATGTATATTGATTGAATATTGTTGAACGTTCCTCTCGGGAATATTTCACTCATATGGAGACATCGCCACTGACGGTGAAGGGCTGCAAAATTTAGGCCTATGCTCGGCGCTTATGGCCATTGATCAGGGAGGGATCTTTATCGTGCCACACCTGCTGTGACACGGGACCTCGGTTTTTGCGGTCTCATCCAAAGGACCGCCCCATCTAGTCGCCTCTTACGACAAGCAAGGGGTACTGAAGACCTATTCTATCCCGGATCCCCACGGGAATTAAGATGTATAAACTGACCAAGTTTGATGATTCTAGACTAAATAATTGTCCAGTTACGAGTCGGACAGGATTTGGCCATATATCGTCGTAATCAAAGGCCAGAGTGAGCTAACTTTAAAGTGCGATCCACACTCTACCCAAGATGTATCAGCAGAAGGGAAAAAAAGAATATATATATATATATATATATATATATATATATATATATATATATACATATACATATATATATATATATATATATACATGTATATATATATATATATATATATATATATTACACACAATAAAGTTTTCATCACTTGTCAGGTCTCAACTCCCCTGATCACCCCAAGATCACTCGAATTCTTTAGGCGTATTCGTTGAACACAATTTTTTGACATTTTTTAATCTCTATTTTTGCAGGTCAGCGGAAAATTGGTGACAGGGCAGAACCCCAGTTCCGCTCAACCGACCGCTGTACAAGTCGTCCGCCTCGTGCATCGATATTTCCTCTCCTAGCACTTATCATCATACAAACATACTTCCTTGGCATTTTTAGGAGTTTCCTTACAGTTTTTCTTGAATATTGTATATAAAATGTGGATTTATAGGAATGTAAACTATATAAACAAAGTACTAAAAATAGCGTTGTGTGTTGTTTCGTTGTGACAGAGTCTATATAACAGTAGTATTTACTGAATATATGCAATGTGTAAATCTTGTAGCTATCAACATTTCTTTTAGTGTAAATTGCATTCAAATTCGTAACATTTCTACCAGGTGTTCTGTTGATCGTGAAAATTATTTATATTGTTTTACGTTTATCGTTTAGTTTAGTATATTGAAACCTTGAGAAACATACCATTGGTATGGTACAGTTATATTATAATCAAGTAACAATATACTAGTGAGTATAATTATGTGAAAAGAATCATGTGACCAAGTATGGAGGATAGACAAACATATAATATCTTATAAGTTTCTTAGGCTCAGTGTCTTTATCAAAAACCTTCCTAAATTACATAATGCTTTTCTGTTTCTTTTTGGGAAAAAAGTCGCACAAGGTTAAACATGGATGGTCGAGTAAAATGATATCGTTTGATGTATATTTGTCGTAAATCAGAATAATAAGGACACGACAGAACAAAATAGCATTTGTCTTCAATTTCGTTAAAATCATATTTCTGTCATTTTCTCTGAGACCCTTTTCTGTCAACAGCTCATATGAAACGTTCAGTTTACTCAATATTGTAGTAAAATTTTCTGTTAAACACTAAAGGGACTGATTTACACTCCCCTAATGATTGAAATATATTGTCTAGTATGTTTAAAATGTTTCACAAAAAATTAATATACATTATCACATAATCTCGTTTTAGAGAGTTTATTATTTGTTTTGGAAACAAAGACTGCGGTATGTTATTGTTTACGAAGTTTTCAAAAGAAATGGATATCGATATCAGTTTAGTATATCTATCACATTTCTAGTATTCTTTAGGTAAACTGTGTCATCTAAAAGTTAAATCTGTGAGTGTGCAAAATTAAGATGCTTTAAATTACAAAATTCACATTTCACTGGTTTGTTTACAAGTAAACCTATAAAAAAAAAAAAAAAAACTCGAGTCTTTGTTTACCTACAAGTGTAAAAGCCGCCTCACACTAGACCGAATTGCATGAAATAAGCCTTGCGATGGCTGGCGAATCAAAGTTTTGAAAAAATCGTTTTCCATGGTAATTGATAGTAAATTATAGCTAGCCTTCGTTTTTGGTTTCGTTGACCTTCTGAACTAACAGTTGCGATTATTCAAATTCGTGCTGGAATTTTGAACATGTTTAAAATTTCCCGACGAATTGAAAAATCGTCTATTATCTGCTTGAATTCGCATCTCTTATTTACTCTGTGATAATCATTCGTTTATCGTTCGTGTGTTATTGTCATGCATCGTCCCTCACCGCACTGTTGCCAAATCGGACCGATATCAAAACAACCCTAAACGAAGCGACACGATGACTAAATATGACATGCGTGTATAAACGAAGACTTACTATGACAAACGTATTTTCGCTTGCCATCTTCTATGCGAAGGGCAACTAAGAGTAACTTTTACTAAATTTGAATAGCGATGCATACACGAACGCAAGACTAAGAGTCACTATAGCAAACTATGGATTGCGAATTGATACGAACACGAGCGAGTTACCAGACGAAAAATTTGGTGCCATCTGAGCCTCTCGGACCTGCCACGCACCACGTTACTCATATATAAAGGCCCATCACCATGATTGTGCTTCATTCCTGGCCTAAATTTCAAAAGCACTTCACAGTTTTATATTTCAACTCACATTTTTAAAGATTCTAAAGTGAAATGGAAGATGCAGCCCGCCTGAGAGTCCAGTATTTACTGGCAATGGCTCAGAATGAAGTTGTACTCCAGCAGCTGAACCTACACCAATTTATTAGAGGCCGCTTCAGATGGAGACGAGGCTTCAGACGGCGTCGTATCTGGAGAAGGACATGGCTGAACCCTGCCAGAAGAAGGACCTTTGGCATCTTTGACCAGCTGTTGGTTGAGCTCCGAAGAGAAGATCCGTCGACTTTCAGGAAATTTCTCTGCATGCCCCCTGAACTCTACGATGAAATCCTGGAGAGGGTCAGAGGAAGAATCTGGAGGCAGCACACCTGGTTCAGGGAGCCGCTGAACGAAGGTCTCAAGTTGGCAGCTACTCTCCGTCATCTTTTGTCTGGCACCATGTACTCTGACATGCAGTATGGTTGGAGAGTACCTGAAAACACCCTATCTGTAGTGGTCAGAGAGGTGTGTCAGGCCATATGTGAAGAGTATGCAGATGAAGTCATGACAGCCCCTTCGACCCCTGGTGGATGGCGACAACTTTCTGATGGATTCTACTGGCGTTGGAATTTTCCCCACTGCTATTGATGGAAAGCATGTGGCCATCAGAAAGCCTCCTCTCTCTGGCTCGTTATATTACAACTACAAGGGCTTCTTCAGTATCATCCTGCTGGCTATAGTGGACAGTGACTACAAATTTGTCTGGTGCGATGTTGGTGGTAAGTGTGATACATTCTTTTTATATGTATGACATAATATTTTTATTATCGTGTATGTAAGTATAGAATACCTCGCATCGTGCAGAAGAGTTAAACAAATGACAAATATCTACAGACAAAGACAAAACAATGTACTTAAGGGAACAAAAACTACATGACAACAAAAATCTGGCAGGAGACCATGAGGTGAAATCATGTGTTCGTGACGGGTGAGTATGTGGCACCCGTCAAGAAGTTCCTTGCCTCAAAATAAAGGGTAATCAGTAGCACTTGTTAAAGATGTCCCATGTCATACTAGTAACAGAGACACCGTAATGACGCAGAAGATCTTGATGACGACCGAGGAACTTGCGTAAGTGTTTTTTTTTAGCCTAAAGTCAACAAAACCCTGGGCAAGTCACTTACGTGCCAGCTACTTAGCGCGGCTGCGAAAGTCTTCATATACTGAATACGCTTTTGAGTACCGAATCAGCTGCGACATAAACACGCCATATGCTGGTGGTGGTGGTATGTTGCCACATAGGAATGAAATGTTTACAATCAGGAAGTTGCAATCCTCCCTTTTGTCATACAACTTTGTGCTCGGAGTGGCGCATGGGTGATGTTCGAGAAAAATACCCAAATATGAAGTACAGCATATACTTATATTGTTTTGTCTTTCTGTCATTTCAGGCTATGGGTCAAGTGGTGATGCTCAGATCTACAACAACTTGGAGTTCAAGGAGTTGGTGGAGGATGGATCGATCAACTTTCCAGACCCAGACCCTCTCCCCCATGACAATGTGGACATACCATATTTCCTGGTGGGAGACGATGCCTTCAGCCTGGCCAAGAACATGATGAAACCCTATGGTCAGAGGGATCTATCCAGGAAGCAGAGGATCCTGAACTGCAGACTGTCCAGGGCTCGTCGTGTCTCTGAGAATACATTTGGAATTATTAGCAACAGATTCCAGATCTTAGCCTCCAAGATGAACCACTTGCCATCAACAGCCCGACTCATAGTCAAGACTTGCTGTATCCTGCACAACTTGATGAGGATGCATTACCCAGTAATGAATAATGCCCTGATTGAACATGATGAGATACGAGGCAACCCGGTCCCTGGAGCATGGAGGAGAGCCCGCAATCTTCATGACACCGTCATTGTCACGGGCAACAACAATCAGAACAAGGACGGTAAGATCAGGAACCTACTGAAGCACTGGTGCAATTCTGAAGTAGGAAGTGTTCCATGGCAGGATAGAATGGTCCCCTAGATGTGAAACCAAGTCAAATGCCAGAGACTATGTGGGGAGGGGAAATGGTAAAATAAATTTTTGTTTGTATTTGGAATTGTGTTGTGTTTCAATGTTTATAAGTGTAAACAACTAACACCAGCAAACAACCAATCAATATACACTGGTAAGTATGACATACAAACAGTCATTATGATATAGACAGTCACTTGGATGATGATCTACTACATTCTGTCGCTGAGGCAAATGTCATATTTACCGAGTCAATCAGAGAATTATCATTCACCTGGGATGAGTCCATGTTGATGCCTGATGCCACTAAAGCCCTGGTGACAATATTGCTAGAATCAGGTTCTTTATTAGAGCTACTAGGCCGTGACTGAGACTGCTGGGGTTGAGAATGAAGAGGTTGAGGGACATAATGCTGCTGTGGCGGGCCTTTGTATTGCTGTTGTTGCTGATCCTGCTGCATCCTGTTGAAGTACTGATGCATATATCCCCTCCCAGCAGACTCCCAGGGACTAGCTTGAGGTGGATTTGACATCCAGTTGACGGGCTGTGGCTGCCACTCACCATAACCACCACAGGCACCACTACTGGACTGCTGCTGACTGTACTGCATGCCACTGCCACAGGACTGCTGACTTGACTGCATGTCACTGCAATGAGACTTCTTGTGCGTTGGTGATTGCCTCTCATCCTCTTCCTCATCGTCAGTAGAGCTCTGGTACTTGAGTAGAAGAGTCTGTACCAGTGCATCACCGGACTTGGTTTTTGTCAACTTAGTGAAGGTATCCCTCATCCCCTTCCACCAGCCTTCTATGTCAGTCACTAGAATATAAACATATTATATTAATATATTGATATTAATATATTTTATAATATCATATTGGATTATTCAATGTTTCATTAAAATCGTTTGAAATATTTACCTGAGACCTGGACCGACTGGGACAGTTGCTGTAACAACGACTGGCGGACGTCCCTGTTCCCATAATCCTTATGCCGGAGGTCCCACAGCGACCGATGGTCCTTGAAAAACTCCACCATCTCGTCTTCATTTCCCGGATGTATGTCCTTGCGGTAGTTGGACCGCCCACTACCATCCTTCCGCTTTCTACCACCAGATTTGGGCTCACCATCACCGGCTGTCGATCTTCATGTCACCAGACGTTGCCTGACTAAAAGAAATGAAACGAACATTTATAATAATAATAAATTATTGTAATAATTACAAATGAGTTTTTCAATAATTGTTTTTCAAAATTATAATATTACCTTGCGCTGTTGCCTGGTTGTGGAGTAGGATCTCTATCTTCATCATCACCACTGACATTACTGGCAGCATTCTCTTGATGTTGTCGTAGAGGCGGCGTTGGAGACCGTGCGGATGTATGAGGCTGTGACCGTAACTGTGGTTGCGAACTGGCAGACCGTGACTCTGTGGGACTCTCAGGAGGAGGCGACACTTTAGACTGCCGTTGTGAGCTTTCCGCGGAGGTGGGTTTCACTACAGTAATGCAGTCTTCGGTGCCTTCCCTCTGCCTTTTCCCTTTCCTTTGTCTCTTGCAGGCATATTGCGATCCTTGTATTGCGATCTATCTGGCAGAAATGAAATTTGAACGCAACTGGTCGCCTTTTTATATTCCCACACACACACAAATGTCCGATAACGCCCGATCTATTCGTTCGTCTTCGTTTTCAATCGCACGTCATATCAAACCATCGCTTTTTTTCCGTTCGTCTTATCGGGCCATATCAACTCTTCGCTCGCCTTCGGCTACAATTTACTCTAAGAAGTGAACCGAAAAATTGTGATCCTTCGCAAGTCATATTTATCCTTCGCTTACCGTTCGTTGATCATATTTGACAATAGTTTATAATCGGATGATTTGAAGGCAATTTTATTTGAATTCGTCGAATTCGCGCGCATTTTTTCCATTTTCCCCATTCGTCTCCCTAAATTCGCTCAAGTGTGAGGCGGCCTTAACACAGAGTTAAGGCTAAAATATTGCTCATAACCTTGCATTAAGAAGGTCAACATTTTGGCTGTCAACATTAAATGAGTTAATATTTTTAATGCTTAAAATTCAACAACAACAAATTCAAAAAACGTGAAGCAGTCCCTGATAGAAATTATCAGGTAGTATAGATTACATTTTGGCGACCTTTCAAAACATGAATGCGTCTCTTGTACAAATGAATTAGTTTACAATTGATTACAACTAGAGAGAAAAACAAACGAGGATTTCTTTTCAGCATACATGTTACATATCCAAGTCCTAAATTCTGCAGTAAGTTCCTGGCATCAGTAAAATGAATTGTGATGTAAATCAATATTTTCTAACATGATTATACAATGATAATTGTCTGTATCTTTTAAAGTTTATTTCAGACTTTCAATCGTGAAGATCTTTTTACCGTTTATCCTATACTATCGTAAATGTATAATGTTCTATCGTTTATCATGCCGAGAAGAACGTTACGCACGGGTACTTTACATGCCTAAATCATTCAGATTAATTAGGTGTGTAAAATTAATTTGATAATTGTATCTAATGCATCTTTTCTTGCCATGGAATTGTTGGTGAAAATGAAATTGTACAATTACATGTATTTTCATTGGGATCCAATACAGTTTGAAAATTTGCTTCATGTAAACTATCTAACCAGAAAAAATTGATCATAGCCAGTGGCGGATTTAGAGGGGGCGCAGGAGAAAACGAGAAAGCCATTGGTCCATGGAATACACCACGCCCGAAATACACTTATCATCTGTGAGAGTGTGTGTACACAGGTATGACAAATGATCGCCCCCACTCCGCAACAATCCTTTAGAACTCACTTTTAAAAAATCCCCATGTTTTGAAAAATAATCAATGCTGTATCGCCCAAGAGTTCATGTTCCGGAACATCATCTGCGTGCGGTGCGAGTTTTGCAGTCACTGGTTGGATAATCCCTCCCAAGAATATTGAGTTTAAACAGTTAAAGAGCAGAGGCAATCAAAGCGCACGGTAACATATTTTGTGAGGACGGTCTAACAACAAGCAAAAGGTAACATTGTATATTCTTCTGTTTTACATAGTCTTACAGTGTACATCATGTCTTATAAATACATGTCTGTTCATTATAAGTATACGCAGAATACGCCAGTATACAATGTACGCCTCGTCGCCGCCAGTGCATTGTAACTAATGATTGTTACATGTATCAGCGCGCGTGTATCTGTATTCCTGTTTGAACACAAAAACTTGTTGTTTCGTCCGTTTTATCTAAAGTATAATACACTTGTGTCGTTTTTATTGTGTATTTCAATCAATATACAATAAAAAAAATCGCCTGTATTGACTGAAATAGAATCATTGTTTTTATGATGTGCTTCGCGTCTAGCCTCTCCCCTGATCCGGCCTGCCTAATTGAAGACCTACAGGTAATTGAAGACCTACGGAAGACTTACAAAAATAAGGGTTATTTACATCAAAACTAATATGATTTTCTCATTAAGCATGTCTCAAATATCTAATATAAACAAAAAAGTTTGATAAAAATAAGTTTTAAAGTGTATTTTCAAAGCTGGGTAGGGGCAACTATTTTTCTCTTTTGACGACCTAGCGCAAGAACGATAACTCGTATAACTGTCATACTTGCAAATCAGCTGTTCAATTAATAATCATTTCTTGTATATTTTCTTTGTTAAAAGATCGGAAAAATGTTTCAAAATTGTATCTTAAAAAATAAAAGAAATGAAAAACAATTCAACAGCTGCTTTGTAGATATATATTTACATGAGTTATCGCTCTTGCACTAGGTCGTCTAATAGAAAAAAATGTTCCCCATACCGAGCTTTATAAATACACTGTAAAATTTATTTTAATCAAAATTGTTTGTGTTTATTTTATATTTGAGACATGCTTAATCAGAAAATTATATTAGTTTTAATGTATATAGCCCACGTTTTTGTATAGGTCTTCTGTAAGTCTTCCGTAGGTCTTCAATTACTCGTAGGTCTTCAATTAGGTATGCCCCGTTTGATCTGATGATCCGCTCCTGTCAACTCGACATGATCCGACTCTTTGGATCAAGTTACTGTAGTAATAATATATATGTATTTCGGTTAATACACAACGAAAATTACCGCGTTTTGACTGTATTAGAGACCCCCATCTTAAACTTGAAGAAATATAGCTTGTGTGCAGCTTTCTAGACGTTCTGTCCCATTATCAATCCGTCCCTTAGTCGATTCGTCCCATTACCGATCCGTCCCTAGACTATCCGTCCCCTAGTTAATACGTCCCCTAGTCAATCCGGCCCAGAAAAAAATGATTACCAAGCTATTTACAGTACTGAATTGGTTTAATTTATCTGCGTATTTCATCTTCATGGTGTGTGTGCCGCTGATATCTTCTGTCATCAGGTAGGATGACAATAATATGCTGTTTTGATATTTGACAGCTTTTTCAGAGATCATTATACACATCACAATATTTGTTAAAATGGGCTTCATTTTCAATACAAAGAATAGTTAGGTTACTGTAAGCTCGTAATTAATGATCAAAGGTTGCACAACAATGCAGTTATAAAACTGTTTTCACTCAGGTGTTTTCACAATGATCAGTGGACAGGGGACACACATTTACATTAATTCCTATACATATTTAAATAACGATGTTTCTACAATAGTTAATGAGCACACATTTTCATAACCATCGCACTTCAAACAAAAATTATAAATCCTAAATAAACAATTTTATTTACACGTCTAACTTCAGCAGTTATCTAATAACAGGGGCCCTACTGGGCAGTCTGCGCTATAAATCTACTGTACACCATCGCCAGTTATCTAATTTTGATAACTATCTGCAATATATATGCAAAAACGTCCCTTTGTCTTAAGTAATTATTCATTTATTATATCTTTGATAAAAAAAAAATTGGAGGGGCCGGATCGACTAAGCAAAATCGGCCGAATCGACCATGGGACGGACCGTCTAGGGACGGATCGACTGTGGGACGGAACGACCTGCTACCTGTGTGTACCGTATTATGGCGTATACACACTGTAAGTTATGCATAAATTAAATGGCGCACCGTAGGTATCAGAAATCGATTGTTTTGAACATATTTTATTGATCAAATCAAAAGGATTGGGAACAAGTTCTGAAAACTTACAAGTCCCTCTCCTAAAATATTACAATATGTCGATCATGCAAGATAAATCAACAGGTAAAATGTACAATACGCCAGTTTCGAGATTAGAGCTCTCCTGTGTAGGAGGTGCATTTAGTGGAACTTTGAATGCTTATGTGGGACATAGTGGTACCACAGTCAGTGAGAAAGACGATAAAAGGTATAGAAACCGACCTCTTATTAAATACTTGTTGTAGGAAATGTAAAATACTGTCAAAAGAAATGTTTTACTAAAGTGGAAACATAAATAACAATGTTATATTTCCAAGCAATGTCCTGGATATGATAGCTAGGAGCAACAAAATAATGTGATATAATAAGAATTCTAAGTATTTAATTACTTCTTGAATACTTATCATTTACTTAGTTTGTGTATCAGTCGATATTGGGTGATAAAACTGCGTATGATAAACTTACTGTGCAGATTCACTTATGCAGTGATGAATATCTGTCCCACTCCCGCGTGTAAACAAGTTGTTTTGCACCTTACTAAGTACGAGAGTTCTCCAAAGGGAAATAACTCAGACGTATCTCAAAACCAACGTATTAGATGAAGCAACAAGATTCTTCTATAAATTTTATGAACAGCTGAAAAAATATCTATATACCTCATAATAACAATTTTGTATCAATATTCGCTAAGTCAAGTATGAAAGGCGTTTACAAAGATTATTTCTAGCTCTAGAGTAATTTTTACAAGCGAAAAAGAGATGATATACATCTTCATTAATATGTCCACATGTACGTATACAAAACGGAGAATCTGTAATTAATGTATTTCGTTTATAAAGATCATAATTAAGTTTACAGTTGTATCTTAGCTTTGTATGAATAATGCTGATATATCGTTTTCCAAAAGAGTAATATGATGGTGGTCTTGTAATGTCTGTTATTATATATTTGCTGGATGAATTGATTGAGATGGCTTATCTGGCTTCTACATATAATAAATTCCATTGTTGTACAGAGTCGGGTACAAATGATATTTTGAATAACTCTAATCTGCATTTTGGAATGTAAAACTGATCTTTGTTTCTAGTATTATGAAGGGATATATTTTCATGTTTATTTGGAATAATTTCATTTAAATAGTCGGGGGCGCTACCATTACAAATTGTAAACATGGTAGTCATTTTTAGCTCAGCTGAGCCGAAGGCTCAAGTGAGCTTTTCTGATCACATTTTGTCTGGCGTCCGTCTGTCTGTCTGTAAACTTTTCACATTTTCATCTTCTTCTCATGAACCACCAGGCCAATTTCAACCAAACTCGCCAAAAAGCATCCTTAGGTGTAGGGGATTGAAGTTTGTTCAAATGAAGGGCCATGTCCCTTTCAAAGGGGAGATAATCACAAAAATGCAAAAATAGGGTGGGGTCATTTAAAAATCTTCTTCTCAAGAACCACTGGGCCAGAAGAGCTGAAAGAAGTAGGTACAGTTTCTACAGTCATCTGGCCCAAAATATTGATGATTTCACTTGGAGCTCAAATCCTTGCATTCAATTAAGGAATAGTTTAGCAAACCCAAAATTCACTCGGTTTGATCAGCAAAATGATTTGTGTCATATGACGAGAGCTTGAAGTTGGCATAAAATTGCAAAAATGCTATTTTCAATGAAAATATCCACAAATTCAGGTGGTTTTCCTTTTAGAAAACATACAGCGCATGCGTCGAGCAAATTCATATTGAAACATGTTTTTCATCTCAAAATAATACACAATATATATCATTTTCATTTTGCTCGACAAATGCGCACATCTTTTCCTGAGCAATAATTTGTATGACATTTGACAGTTTTCAGGCTTATTTTGAGAAAAAGGCGGGAAATGTCTTATTCATGATGTCATAATGCTATCCATTTAGGACTATCATTCTGATTTTGTTGACATAGTATACCTGGCATTTATTTTACTTTCTTAAAACGCTGATTAAGGTTAATTCCAGACACATTTTATAGAGAGAAATATTTTGGGCCTTTTTATGTATACAACCGTACTTTGTTCTTTACCTGAAAGCTTCCTGATATATTGCAGATTCAAGTTTGTTCAAATCATGGCCCCTGGTGGTAGGATGGGGCCAAAAGGGGGGGATCAAAGTTTTATATACAAATATATAGGGAAAAACTTTAAAAATCTTCTTCTCAAGAACCACTAAGCCAGAAAAGCTGAGATTTACATGAAAGCTTCCTGACATAATGCAGATTCAAGTTTGTTCAAATCATGGGCCCCTGGGGTTGGATGGGGCCACAATAGGGGATCAAAGTTTTACATACAAATATATAGGAAAAATCTTTAAAAATCTTCTTCTCAAGAACCACTGAGCCAGAAAGCTGATTTTTACATGAAAACTTTCTGACATAGTGCAGATTCAAGTTCGTTAAAATCATGGCCCCCGGGGATAAGATGGGGCCCCAAGGATGATCAAAGTTTTACACACAAATATATAGGGAAAAACTTTAAAAATCTTCTTCTCAAGAACCACTAAGCCAGAAAAGCTGAGATTTACATGAAAGCTTCCTGACATAATGCAGATTCAAGTTTGTTCAAATCATGGGCCCCGGGGGTTGGATGGGGCCACAATAGGGGATCGAAGTTTTACACACAAATATATAGGAAAAATCTTTAAAAATCTTCTCAAGAACCACTGAGCCAGAAAAGCTGATTCTTACATGAAAACTTTCTGACATAGTGCAGATTCAAGTTTGTTCAAATCATGGCCCCTGGGGGTAGGATGGGGCCACAAGGGGGGATCAAAGTTTTACATACAAATATATAGGAAAATTCTTCTTCTCAAGAACCACTGAGCCAGAAAAGCTGATTCTTACATGAAAACTTTCTGACATAGTGCAGATTCAAGTTTGTTCAAATCATGGCCCCCGGGGGTAGGATGGAGCCACAAGGGGGGATCAAAGTTTTACATACAAATATATAGGAAAATTCTTCTTCTCAAGAACCACTGAGCCAGAAAAGCTGATTTTTACATGAAAACTTTCTGACATAGTGCAGATTCAAGTTTGTTCAAATCATGGTCCCCCCCCCCCCCCCCCCCCCCCCCCGGGTAGGATGGGGCCACAAGTGGGGGGGGGTCAAAGTTTTACATACAAATATAGGAAAAAGCTTTAAAAATCTTCTTCTCAAGAACCATTGGGCCAAAGAAGTTGACATTTACATGAAAGTTTCTGACGTAGTGTAGATTCAAGTTTGCAAAGGGTAGTTTGGGCCATAATAGGGACTAAGGTTTTACATGCAAATATATATGGAAAGTCTTCAGATATGGGCCAAGGTGACTCAGGTGAGCGATGTGGCCCATGGGCCTCTTGTTGCGATATAACGTCTACTTTGTGAGGTTTGCCAGCCTGTTTCTGAATAAAGGGATTCTCTAGATGCCAAAATAGGAAGACCAGTAACAATTCTAGCTGCACATGATTGTACTTTTTAGCTCACCTGAGCTGAAAGCTCAAGTGAGCTGCTCTGATCGCCTGTTGTCCGTCTGTAAACTTTTGACATTTTCGACTTCTTCTCCAGAACCACTGGGCCAATTATAACCAAACTTGGCCAAAAGCATTCTTGGGTGAAGGGCTTTCAAGTTTGTTCAAATGAAGGACTATACCCCCTTCAAAGGGGAGGTAATAACAAAAATACAAAAAGGGTGGGGTCATTTAAAAATCTACTTCTCAAGAACCACTGGACCAGAAGAGCTGAAATTTACATGGAAGCTTTCTGACATAGTGCAGATTTAAGTTTGTTAACATCATGGGCCCCGGGGGTTAATTGGATAGGGCCACAATAGGGGATCAAAGTTTTACATAAAAATATATGGGGAAAATATTTAAAAATCTTCTCAATAACCACTGGGCCAAAAGAGGTGAAATTTACATGAACATTTTCTGACATAGTGCAGATTCACGTTTCATAAAATCATGGCATCCGGGGGTAGGATGGGGCCACAATAGGGGATCAAAGTTTTACATACAAATATATAGGAAATTTTTTTTTAAATCTTCTTCTCAAAAACTACTGAGCCAGGAAAGTGGAAATTTACATGAAAGCTTTCTGACATAGTACAGATTCAAGTTTGTTAAAATCATGACCCCCGGAAGTAAGATGAGGCGACAATAGGGGATCAAAGTTTTACATTCAAATATATGGGGGGATCTTGAAAAATATTCTCAACAACCACTGAGGCAGAAAAGCTGAGATTTACATGAAAGCTTCCTGGCATAGTGCAAAACTCATGACCCCTGGGGGTTAGAATGGGGCCACAGTAGGGGAACAAAGTTTTACATAACTAATAAATAGAAGAAAAAAATTCTCCTTAAGAACCATTGGGCTAAAGAGGTTTACATTTCCACAAAAGCTTCCCGACGTAGTGCAGATTGAAGTGTGTAATAATTATGGCCCCAGGGGGTAAGATGGGGTCACAGTAGGGGATCAACATTTTACATACAAATATATAGGGAAAATCATTATGAATCTTCTTCTGAAAAATCACTGGCCAGAAAAGTTTACATTTACATGAAAGCTTCATGACATGGTGCAGATTCAAGTTTGTTCCAATCATGGCCCATGGGAGTAGGTTGGGGACACAATAGGGATCAAAGTTTTACATGCGAATATATAGGAAAAATCTTTAAATATGAGCCCAGGTGAGCGATGTGGCCCATGGACCTCATTTTTAAGCTTATCAGTATTGTGAACAGAACAGCCATCCCAAACAATTGAAGCATATTCAAGAGTAGGTCTAATAAATGCTATGTACAATTGTGACAAATGTTTTCTACCAACTTTGAGCTTATGCTTTTTTAAAAGTCCTATATTTAAATAAGATTGAGCAACTATGGAATCAATGTATAAAGACCAACTGAGGTTATGTGACAATAATAAGCCTAAATAACACACTCCAATCTATTAGTTTTGGTAGAATGGAGTTATCTTTCTTTTTTTTTAATTTTTGAAAAATAAACAGCTTTAGTCTTCGATGGATTGAATTTGAGTAACCACTTATTTGACCATTTTTGTCATATATGTAAATCATAATTAAGTTTATATTCAATTTCTAGCATATACATGTAATATGAGGATTGCTGGAGTGAGTTGTCATCAGCAAATTGTCTACACATTGATAGCATATTTACAGCTACATCTTTAACATAAAAAATAGTAAAGGTCCTAAAACAGAACCTTGGGATGCACCAGCAAATATATCAAGTTTTGACGATAAAAGGTCCTTTTCAAAAAGAAGAATGACGCGTGAGCAATTTTCCAAAAAGATGGGAAAATATTTTCTGACAATGATCTGTTGAAAAACATAGCAAGTGGTTTGACAATGGTGGGTTTAGTTGATTTCAACATTTTATGGCTAACACAATCTGGGCTAACAGCTTTATTAACTGGGAGTATTGTAATGATATCTACTACTTCAATGATGATGTTATTTAAGGAATCATTACATAAGCTATACATCGATTCTCGTGACGAGTAGAAGTGTAGAAGTCGGATTTGTTTCAAGGCTTCTGTTCCTACCAGGAAAAATTGCAGGGTTATTCAGTATAGGATATATGAAATCAGACTCGTCCTATCCATATTCCCAATTAGTGGTTTCAATTGAAATGTTCTGACTGCTTCATTTAGCAATTAACTAAATACCACAACTTATGCAATAGCTCCATTTTTTTCAGTCAATTTTAATCGTTATAGAAATGGCAGCAAAGATCCGGGTGCTAATAGTTGTTTCAAGTCATGCAGACCTTGGCAATACCGGGCAGAAAACGGGGTGGTATCTTCCAGAAGTTGCCCATCCGTATGATATCTTTACTAAGGCTGGATTCGAAGTGGATTTTGTTAGTCCTAAGGGTGGAAATGCACCTTTGGTAAGTTATTTCACGAAATTGTTTCATAACCATTCAGTAGTGAAATATTCATTATCATCGCGAACATATACCGCCTAGAATTTTTTTAATTTTATTTTCTTACTAATTCTTACATAATCTGTTTCATTTGATAAAGCAATAAATAACTTTTAATTACTACTTTATAGATACGAATTGAATAAATGTATTAATACATTATAATGAAAAAATGTTTCACGTTACAAAAAAAGACACCTGGCATTAATTAAGTTTATCAGAAATATATTAATGGGAACATATAACAGGGCATGCTTACTCCTCCTAGGCACCTGATCTCACCTCTGGTGTGTTCAGGGGTCCATGTTTGCCCAACTCACTATTTTGTATTGCTTATAGGAGTTATGAGATTGATCATTGTTTGTTATGTTCACCTTTTATACAAGAACTTGATGATATTGTCAGTGAGTAAACTATATATTTTCATTCTAAAGGACCCCACAAGTGCAGAAATGTTTAAGGAGGATGCGACATGTCAAGATTTTCTGAAATCAGGGGTTGAAAAAGTAAAAACCACCATGAAACCATCAGAAGTAGATATAAGGTAATTTAAGGAGTGTTTAGTGCAGATAAATCATTTATTCACCATTGCGGCGCATAATCTATGGACTACACGAACAACTGCAATAAGAACTATAGAAACAATCAAACAAAAGACACGGTAGTGCATTTATTATTCATTACAAACCCGCATACGCAGTTGGAGGTATTCGCATGTTGTAGTTTTTTAATTTACCGGATGGAGGTACATACAAGAGATAGCACATGACAGAACACTAATTGGAAGTACACTATGTACCTTGTTCGGAGACATTTCTTGTTAGAATTCTCCCTAACACTTTGTAATGATTTGAGTGTATTTTTTTTTTATCAATATGAAAACAGTGTCTCCACAATCTGTAATCTGCACTCTTTTTAAAGAGCAATTTCTTTCTGCATGGTCTCAAACGTTCAATTTCTTTCAGCAAGTACAAGGTTTTCTTTTACGCTGGTGGCCATGGCCCGATGTTTGACCTGCCAAAGAACGATGAGATTGCTAACCTGTGCAGTAAGGCCTACGAAAATGGGGCTGTGGTGTGTGCCGTCTGTCATGGAACCGTTGGTAAGATGCCCCCCTCCAAAAAAAATGCCCATGTTATTTATTGGGTCAGGACAGTACTGTAATTGTTTTTAAACTTTCTGGAAAATGTGCACGTGTCATGTAGCCGAGCATTGTACAAAACTTCGGGTTTGTGACTGAATACAATGATTTGATATGTGTATTTGTTATTAGGTTTAGTACCGGTGAAATTATCTAATGGAGAAAGCATTCTGAAGGGACATACAGTGACATCATTTACAAATGCGGAAGAAGACTTAATGAAACTATCAGAGGCCATGCCATTTCTACTGGAGACAAAACTAAAAGAATTGGAGGCCACTTTCATCGCCGCTAACTGTTTTGAAAAAAATGTGCAGGTATAAGGGTGATTTTTTTCCCCTTAGTGGCATAATGAATTTATATAACTTGTAAAACAAAAAATGTCAAAAATGATCTATTACACCAGATATAAAACTGACATTACTAGATATTTCCATATCCAATGCGGAGTTGTAGACCCCAGAAAATCACTGTAGTAATCAATGTGTATTCAATATGCAGATAGCCGTTGTCGTTGCTACATTTTTAGCTTCGTAAAATGTGTTTTTGAAACAAATTTTAATATGCTCCGGAGCTTGGTCAAGTTCATTTGTAGCAGTAATGACCGTTATACTGACCTTGAAAAATAGCATTTTATCTGTTGTATAGCTTGGACCTTTCAGTTCACAAGAATGAAGTTATTTTAAGGTAGCTCACTGCACCAAAATCATGGCGAAATTTGAACATCTAGAATCTCTTATTTGCAAACAAAACACCTTTTTTTTTTTATCAATCCGGAAAAAATCACCCCAAAATCATATAAAATAATCGAGAGCTTGTATCACGTTTTCGATGGTTAAATCATGCCTCATACGAGATGGTTAAACGAACCATGAAATAAAATTTTAGTGCAATGAGCCACCTTAAAAAATATGTCGCGGTCACTCTAGATCACTAAACTTGATTGTGGAAGGCCAATCTTTAACAATCTTCAATCTCGCCCCTCCTCCATCTTGAACCTCGGGGCATAAAAAGTTACATGTGAATATTTATGGAATACAACTTCCAAAATTGCAGTGGATGATTAAATTTTGAGCAATTGCTATTGAATTGAAATTAATTAAATTAAAATCAGTGATTTCATATTTGGTAAGAGGTCACGATCACTGCTTAATTCCGAATCGTATTTAAGATCAATGGCAGGGTTAGAGTAACCATTAGCAACGATTGAGAGGGTCATTATTTCTTGTATATTTGTACGTTGATTTCCCTTTTTTACAGGAGAGTGGTCGGATCATTACAGGACAAAACCCGGCTTCAGCTGGACCTATGGCCGAAAAAGTTGTCTCCCTTGTAAAAGCATCATAATGGAGTGTAATGTCACTTGATTTTTATTAGTTGTCGTTATCATATACCCACTAGTTGTAAACAAAGTTTTGTATAATAATGTTGTGCAATGTAGTAAAAAATCGAGAGAGAAAATCTGTTTTGTTCATATTTATTTTACATATCGTTGCAGAGAGGCAAGAACATTTCATGAATTGCCTGGTTTTTATGAAGTGTCGGATGCATTAAAATAGTAAAACATTTCAAAGTGTGAGATCAAACATGAACAACTTGGACTCCAGGGCCATGCGTTTCAAACTTTCGATATGTGACATTTCGTAACGGGTTATGTGTATGCTCTCCTTTCTCCGCGGTCCTGATTCACTCCCCTGTTTGTAATTTTGCACTCCAATTAAGCTGTATGAATGCTTACGGAAATAAACAAACATACCAGAAGGACCCTAGAACATTATATTGTAACAATGGACCAGACCGGGATTCAAACCCAGGCCCCCTGAATCTCGTTGGGTGCTCTATCAACTGAGCTCTCTAACCAACAGGGATCTAACCGTATTAACATTATAAGATATGACTAATCTGGACCCATCCTAGAGTCAAAAGCCTGGGTTGTGAAATTCACCATTCTTGTACATCCTTTTCTAAGTATGCATTTAGATTTTATACAGTATCAGCAAACTTAAACGAGTCCTTAAAATCATTAAATTATAATTTTGACACCACCCTGAAACCAACCCCTTACCCCTAGGATCATACCTACTCCTTCTCAATATCCATTTAGATTCAATTTAGTATAAATAGCACTAAAGATGTTAATTAAATGTTTTATACTGGGGGAGCAGGGGTCCTGAAATTTAAAATTTATGTCCCCCTTCTTCCAAATTTGAAAAGAATTGGAATGGTAGTTATCAAGAAGTTAAAAAATTCTTTTGTTCACACATTTGATAACTGACCATTTTGGCCCCACCCTAATACCAAAACCCTTACCCCTGGGATCATCAAATTTACATCTGCTCTTTCTAAATATCCATTTACTTTCAATTTAGTATCTATAGCACTAAAGAAGATATTATTTAAGTGGTTTACACATAAACACTATATAGTAAGTTTGGTCCCATCCTGGGGTCATGTAATTTACAATTTTTGTAGAGGTATTACTGCTCTACATCACTATGCATTTAGTTTTTCTTAAACATGTGCAGTTTTAGAAAAGAAGATTTTTGAAAACTGGTCAATATTGGGCAGTTTTAGCCCCGTCCCTAAGGCCCTGGGGTGCAGGAATCCTGACATTTACAATTGATGTTTCCCTTCTTCCAAAGATTTTTCATACCAAATATGAAAAAATTGGAATGGTAGTTATCAAGAAGAAGTTTACAATTTATGTCCCCCTTTTTCCATAGATGCTTCATGCCAAATTTGAAAAGAATTGGAATGATAGTTATCAAGAAGTTAAAAAATTCTATTGTTCACACATTTAATAACTGATCATTTTGGCCCCACCCTAATACCAAAACCCCTACCCCTGGGATCATCAAATTTACAATTTTATTTAAGTGGTTTACACATAAACATTATATACTAAGTTTGGCCCCGCCCTGGATCATGAAATTTACAATTTTGGTAGAGGCCTTCCTGCTCTACATCACTATGCATTTAGTTTTTATTACGCGTGCGGTTCTAGAAAAGAAGATTTTAGAAAATTGGTCAATTTTGGACAGTTTTTTCACTGCTCCTGGGGTGCAGGAGTCCTGCAAGTTACAATTTATGTCCCCCTTGTCCCAAGGATGCTTTATACCAAATTTGAAAAGAATTGGAATAGTAGTTATCAAGAAGTTGAAAATAAGGAAATTTAGAATTTCATGCCCAGTGACCTAGGTGTACACTTGACCTAAGAATCCAATAGAAACCAGGATCTTCCTTAGGTACCATTCCTTTTTTTTATCATTCCTTTTTTATCATAAGAGATATTGCTTAATTCTTGTAAACGTCGAACCAACACACGACTTTCATATTACACCATCTCCGAAATCTTTTAACCAGTTGCAGGGGAGGGGGATAAGAAACATATGCGTATGTATTTTTGGAGGTAAAAAATTGTCTCTTGACGTCTAATTTTGTTGAAATCCTTCAATGCCAGTGTTGGGTTGCTTTCCCCAAATGTTCTGCTACAATTTCCGTTTTGTGTCGTACGTCAGCATTCGAACAGCTCTATCTTCCTCCCATTTCTCTAGCTCCTCTCTTGGAAGAATACATCGCATCACTTCACGCATTAATTTATCACAATCCCCAAACACGCGTGATCCCAACGGAACTCCTTTTTCGTCCAACTCCAAACACGTATCGTCGTAGTCGGTGACTTGTCTAGGAAGAAATCATTTTCAAAACATTATGAAAAACAAAACCAATATCTTATTTTTAAAAAGTCATCAGCATCAGGTCAAAGAAACTACGTGGTTTTGAGAGGAAAACTTTCAATTAATTATGACATTCCCATGTAAGAACTTTGACCCCTGCTGAAGTTATTCTGGCCTAAGGGTGTGAATGCATATAAATCTAGTATTCTACAGCACAGGAGGGTGTTGACAATTGTGCACTTGTGGTCCAGATCTTTAGAAGAGTCTTCCTACATACCGGTATCTCGTAGAGACCTAAAAGTTTGAACCCCTACTGTGACCGCACACTGCCCCCGGTAAACATGATTTAAACAGATTTTAATCTTCATCTTGTACGGAAGCTTTGTAGCAAGTTTTTGACTTGTGTGAATAATTTGCCTGTCATCATAATTGATTGAATTTTTCACTCAAATAGAGACGTCGTTCATATAATCAACTTCTTCTCAGAAACTGCTGGACCAATTTTAACCAAACTTGGCATAAACTAGAGATCGTTTTCATGAAAAACAAATGTCTCCCCAGTTCCTCAAAATGGAAGTGCTCCAAATGAAACATCCTCACCATAATGTGTTCACAAGCTATTTTACATCCTCCACCCCTCTTACATCCACTATAACTTTTAGGAAAATAATCGGATCCTCCTGTCCCAACAATATGCACATTTACAAATGGGAATGAAGCATTGTACAAAGTTTCAAGTCTATCCGATAAGCCATATAGGAGGAGAAGCGTTCTCAAGATTTTGTAACAGACAGACGGACAGAAAGTACAAAAACCAATATATCTCCCCCTGAAACAAGGGAGACATAACTATTTTTGGCTTAAGGAGATTCAAAAGAAGAGTTACTTCAAAGGAGAGATAGTTGAAAACTAATGAAAAATTTGATAGAAAATGAAGATAAGGAACATTGATCAATCTAAAAAAAATCCCATGAAGAATACAACATTATGAGTAGAGGAGGAAAACTCCACATATATGGACACACCAGAGGTGGAATCATATGCCTAGGAGGAGAGAGTAATCCCTGTTGACCCGTGACCCCCGCCATGAACCCTCTATCTTGATCAGATTTAAACGATATAATTTCTAGTCGAAATCAGTATGTAAAGAATGGCCTAACAATTGGTGTGTTACACGTTAGGCATTAGACTTAACAACATATTGCATAATTTGCAAATGAGATCATTATAATGACCATAGAATTTGCGAAATACTGAATTCAACGAGAGTTAAAACCCCTTTAACACCAACATATTTGTCAGTAGCTTGTTTCGATCTAAAATTTGATCATATGTAGAACATGTTCTCGTGCATCGAATCAGTTGAGATACATAAACAGCATATGTAGATGATATTAGGAATATTTCTACATAGATATGGGAAGTAGACGATGGAGACGCTGACGTCATCCCATTTTTAATAAAGCTGAGTTATCAGTTTGCCGTTATTAGCATCGATGTTGAATAGAATATCATAATATGAGGCAGATATGGAAGATTGTGGTGTCTTTTATTCATAATTCACTGGGATATAGCATATCAACAAATAAATTATGAAAATGAACATTGCTATAGCATTGTTAATAGATAAAACGTCGTCGATATATCTGAATGTTGAGTTGAAGGCCACGGCAAGATATTTGGCTATAACATTTTTAAAATGAACATGTAAGCCAATTTCAAACAAAGCACAGAATAACCTTGTGTGAAGGAAATTCATATTTATTCAAACGAATGGCCAAAGTCGCTTCAAAGGAGAGAGTCATGGCAAATACTGTACGCAATATCCGAGATATCACCTTTCACACGTATGTATATTATTATTGTTTATAGGAGTAATGAGATTCATCACTGTTCGTTATCTTCGTCTTTCATAGACTAGTCATGAAGATAACGATAAAGGTTATAAAAGCGTAAGGAGGTATAGGGGCTTTATTCAAATTTGTTCAGGTGATGACCATTTGGCTTAGAATGAGGCCACAGAGGGGGCTGGAACTTTTATAGGAATATGTTGGAACCACTTTTACAATCTTCTCTGGAACAGCAAGACTACAGTCATCACGTAAAATGAAAACTAAATCATTATAATGTATGCTATCATAATAGGAAATATCGAATGGATTCTATTTGGTTGCAGTAAGTGACAATTGTTTGATGAGATAGATCTTTCGACGATCGAGGTTGATGATGTAGTGGTCCATGAACCTTTCGTTTTATGATTGATCTAATATGGGGTCGTTAAATCGACCTTTGAACTTTGTTTAAAAATAGAAAATATTTTCACCAAATAAACGTTTACATGTAAGTGGTAAAAAAAAAAAAATACCTGTTGCAGATGACTAATCGTATGGGAACTTGACCCATTTCCACCAGATCGTTTGCTGGAGAAACTTGAAGCGTAGTTCCAAGAGCCAAAACGAGGTCGGAGCGTTCTGCGTGTTCCTCCGCGCCATGTAAAACATCTTCTTCCAGATAGTCTCCAAAGTTTATGATTGTGTTCATCAAATACCCATTACACTTCTACAAGGACAAATTTCATCAATATAAAACTGTTCATACATTGACTGTTCTCCACATCTCTACAAATATTGGAATGCACATTGATCATAAAGAATAGTATCGTTTCACTTAATCATTTTTAAGATAATTTCTGTGATTGTTTTGTTTATGCTGCTTAATATCTTCGCAAGCCATTGTTTTTCAGTCCGTTTCGCTGTCTACAACTTGAAAATCCATAGATTGCACTTTGAGAATACTTCACTCAACATCGAAGGCACCGACCGTAGTCTCCGCGTCCCGCAACAAGATTTTATTCCGCGACATAAAGGTCTCGACCCCCCCCCCCCTAGTCATTGCCCCCATTTTCTTTTATATACATGCACCTCTGTTGCAATCCAATAATAATTATTGTAAAATATGCTTTGCGTCTCATATACAACTAAATGTGGTCTGGATGAATAATAAACTGAAGATTAAACTTGACAGTTTTTCTTTTCTAATTCATAGTCACCGTCACGGTAGCTGAGTGGTTAAGTAATCATTAAGCTACCATGATTGCTTCGCAACACCGTGCCATGTGATCCCCAGTGCCACTTCAAACCTAAGACGCTTAAAATAGATTGGTGACTTCCTTTCGCCAACAGCCTTGTTCAACCAGATGGCTTTAAGGAAAGGTGAAGATAATGAGCAGTGATCAATCCCATAACTCCCACAACCAATACAAAATAGAGAGTTTGGGCAATCACGGACCCTTGGATATACCAGAGGTGGGATTAGGTGCCTAGGTGGAGTAAGCATCCCCTGTCGACCGGTTACACCCGCCGTGAGCCAGGTGTATCTTGATCAGATAAACGGAGTTTAAAAAATTAGTCAAAATTAAGAGTGAGGGTCAAACTCGACATTAACAGTGTTTTCCAAATAACGACGCCTTCCAAGCATAGATACCACGTGGTGATTCTTTCAGCAAAGTATGAACGACCCCCAGCTTTACTAAATTAAATGGTCTCCAACAATAATTTTGGGGAAAAGGTGTGTAGGACAGGCTTTCTATCCTCTCAACAACACCGTAAAGCATCATTCTTACTGACAATTATACTTGTCAAACATTTGGCCTGCAATTATCGGAGTTTGAATTCAATTTATTCGTTCAATCTTTCAGTCCCTTTGGAGATGTATTCTTTTTAGCAAATCAGATCCAATGCCAGAATTCACAACTTTACTTGACACTCGTTCGTTGAAGATTACAGAAACCATAGAACGAGACTAACTTAGATTAATTGATTGATTGATTGTATCTTGTTTAATGTCCCTCTCGAGAATTTTTCACTCATATGAAGAAGTCACCAACACCGGTGAAGGACTTCAAATTTAGGCCTATGCTCGGCGCTTACGGCCATTGAGCAGTGAGGGTTCTTTAGCATGCCACACCTACTGTGACACAGGACATCCGTTTTTAAAGTCTCGTGACATTCACACCTGATGCCGAGCGTTTGGTGATGGAACGGTCACTACCTGTTTTAACGATTAAGGTCTGTCGTGGCCGGGATTCGAACCCCGACCTTCCGCATACGGGGCGAACGCTCACTTGGACAAGCCACCAGTATTAAAAGTGAAAGTCATCGGTCTTTCAGATCTTAGATATGGAGGTTCCGTGTCTCGGTAGGCTTTATCATGATAAAGAATCTTCACTGCTACGCCGGAGGATCCTTACATAGTTCAAAATTTGTGTCGCTTAACCTACAGCTGATGACGTCTCTATATGAGTGAAAAAAATCTCGAATTGGATGTAAAACAAGCAAATTACATCATCACAAAGGAAAGGTGAAGATAACAAACACTGATCAATCTCATCACTCCTATAATGAAAAGTGAAGATAACGAACAGTGATCAATCTCATCACTCCTATAATGAAAAGTGAAGATAACGAACAGTGATCAATCTCATCACTCCTGTAATGGAAGGTGAAGATAACGAACAGTGATCAATCTCATCACTCCTATAATGGAAGGTGAAGATAACGAACAGTGATCAATCTCACAACTCCTGTAATGGAAGGTGAAGATAACGAACAGTGATCAATCTCACAACTCCTGTAATGGAAGGTGAAGATAACGAACAGTGATCAATCTCACAACTCCTATAATGAAAGGTGAAGATAACGAACAGTGATCAATCTCATAACTCCTATAATGAAAGGTGAAGATAAAGAACAGTGATTAATCTCATCACTCCCATAATGAAAGGTGAAGATAACGAAGAGTGATCAATCCCATATTTTCTATAAGCAATACAAAATAGAGGGTTGGGCAAACACGGACCCCTGGACATACCAGAGGTGATATCAGGTGCCTAGAAGGAGTAAGCATCCCCTGTTGACCGGTCACACCCGCCGTGAGTCCTATATCTTGATCAGGTAAACGGAGTTATCCGTAGTCAAAATCAGTGTACCAAGAACGGCCTAACAATTGGTATGAAACAAGCCAGAAAGCATTTGACCCAAAGATAGGTTGTAATGGCAAACTAGATTTTTAACACGACCAAAGAATTTTCGAAATGCTGACTTTGAACTAGACTGTTCAATTAATAATTCCAAGGCTGACAAATTGTAGACTATAATGTATAGGTCCTCCATCCGTTACAACGTACCTTATCGTCACAGACACGCCCAGTTCGATGATTTATCCGGCAGTGCTTACACTTATTCACAGGAACATTGGTGGCTTTACCCCCACATCTGAAATTTCTGACGTATCTTTTCTTACATTTTTCACATTTCTCTACAAAGGTATTGCCATGCAGTTCTGAGATTTGACCTTCCTCAAGCCCAGAGAGACGGTGCAGCCCATCAACATTTTGACTGATCACGTGCTTCAAATCTCCGTTATCCATCAGTTTTACTATTGCTTCGTGGGTGTAAGTTGGTCGGAGAATTTGAAAGTTGCGTTTAACCTGCTTGGGTTTTCCTTTGGTCCCTGAAAAATATAGGTAATTCATATATTACTAAGGATGTGGTCACAATTATTCTGTTTTCTTATAAATTGATTTTACATTGTTATATGTGATTGTAAGAAGTACTTAAGCCTTTACGTAACAGGCAGGCGCATAGCATATCTTTTCAAATTGGATAGGGCAGAAAAACATTTAAAAACGAACCCTCTTTTTCATTTTTTCAGCGTTCCACAATTTGATTCTTATGATCTCATGATAAGTAAGGACTGTCCATTGCAGTATTTTTTAAGATGTAGATGAATAAGAAACAAAACGTGGGATAACGATATAGAATGTGATTCAGTGTACCCACAGGCAGACAATATTCATTTCACCAGCACTTTGCTAAGTACCTTGCTTCTTATCTTTATCCCTCTCAGTCCATTTCCCCCGAATTCCTCGGAAATCTCCGATTCCTGCTGCGGTGGAAATACCCGCTCCTGCGTATGATAAAAACCAAATTATGGATTTCTTTATTAGTTACTATGTTAAAAGTTTTCTTTTCTCATTAAAATAAAGTATAATCCTCTTAATTTTGTGTATATTTATAATGTAATAGTGCAGGAGAATACTATAACATTAAAGTCACTTGGTTGATACTCACCCGTGAACGCTATGCAGTATTTGGAGTTCTTGATCAGGTTAGCTATGTGCTCTGCCTCTCGCTGGACTTTGTCGTAAGAGTTGTGGATTTCCGCCGTTTTGATCGCCTCCTTCACCATTTCTTTTTCCTCCTTGGTTAGGTTCGATTCCTGGGATTTATACGAGCTTTTTAAAGCAAACCAGCAGTCTTCGTGAAAAGTCGCAAATCCGTTATCGTCCCAGTTCACGTGGAAACCTAAGGAGACCAAGTTTCAACAAGATGATGTCATGTCGTATATTTTAGTGAGTGCATGTGAATACAAAAATTACTATGCACTCTGACAGTACACTGGCTTTCCTCACAATGTTATAGCATCATCACTTCGTCTGTTCGCTGTCACTGTTACATCGGATTAAAGATAATTGATCGCCATCTCTCTCTCTCTCTCTCTCTCTCTCTCTCTCATCAAATATACTTTATTGCTCATTGCTCAGTAAAGAGAATTTTAAAATAGCCATCCTTATGAACTCAGACCGAATGGTCAAATAAAACTATGACTGGTAACTATAATCTAACCTGAGCGTTTCCCTTTGGGTACGATGAAGGCCCTGACATCCACCCGTCCGTCTGTCTGCCTGATTAGACATTTATCACACGCCACTACGGCACATTTCTTCTCCCGAGCATCGTCTGTACCCGTCGCCATTGCGAGTTCGTTTATTGATTTTTCCCGTATTGACTGATTTTTAAAGTTCTTGGGGGTAAAACCACGAGTGTGTTTGTTGTTATTTTGGTTACGACGACCAGTCGATCCTTGTGATGACGCAAATTGGTAAAAATAGAAATGGAAATTCATTTAAAGGTATGAGTAGTTAAGCTTACAGGTATGTTGACCAAGTAAACGTCAAAAATACTTTGATGACACACATTATACAAGAAAGACGACTGCCTCCTTGTATGTGTAAGGTTTATAAGGAAGCATTTGAGTACTAATGATTTCATGTTTTAATTATTTTAAAATTTACTTGATAAAAACGAATTATTCTTCTTGAAAGAAATGATATCGGTTATCATTATTGCTATGATCATAAGTTAAACAGAACATGAAAAGTCTTGCATTTCTCTTAAAAAGTGTATAAAAACAGGTCTGTTCATCAGTTTTTGCATGTTTAGTAACTTTGCTATTCAACTACAGGGTCATATTAGTCGCGCGCGCACACACACACACACACACCCCTCCCCCAACAGAAATTCTTAATTCTTTTTTATTATTTATTTATTCGAGTTTGTTTTTTTTTCTTTTCTTTTCCCCCCAGAAAATCCATACCGTGTGGAAACGTTTAATTGGCGTAGAGAACCTTCCTTACGATATCTTTCTGTCATCGAATATCGTTCCTTTCTATGGGATATTTACAATGTTCTAGTATTTTGTCAGTGTTCCTTTCTATAATTAGATATAGACATAAGGAATAAATGTTTAGCTTAGGAGTAGGAAAATGCATATTCATACTTTGAAACAAGACTTCCCCTTATCCATGTAAGTAATAATTTACTAATTAGAGATATATAGAGACATGTGTATTATTGTTTAATGTTTTCACAAATAAATTCTGTATGATAAACTCTATGCTATAATGTGTTCAATCAAATTAAACCCGAATGTTAGAGTTATATACCTAACCATAAAAGTGTCTTTATAATTACCTACACAAACGTGTTGAAAAAATAAAGGGGGAAAATAAAGAAACCTGTCCGATCAACTCCAACAGTAAAACTCTACATAATGTATATACTACATGTAAAAGCTTGATCGAATTTATCACATTGTTTAAAACAATCCTGAGTTTATTCCTCGATTTGTTGGGGGGGGGGGGTGGAGGTTAAAAATTTGGGCCTATGATCGGCGCTTACGGCTTTTGAGCAGGGAGGGATCTTTATCTTGCCACACTTCTTGCATATATAGTATATATCTGACTTTCTGTAGAGGGTGATGAGAACTGTTCCACTGGCTAATTCAAAAAGTTGAGGGATCTAATTTTCCCATTGAATTAAAACTGTCTACTGCTTTAATTTTCGCGGCTTCTTGTCTAAATCTATCTTCACGCACTTTGAATTCACGGCTTCGTGCCCATTGTAAATGTTGTGTCTTTTCCATACTGACTGCAGTTTTGATTTCACACTTTTTGTTTTTCCGTGAAAATCAAACTGCGGTGAAAATAAGGCTGACTATTGTACATCATCAGTTAACAAGGATTCCGTTTTCTCATTTGTTACAAATATCATTAACATCGTTATTTTACGGATCGTTGGAAACTTCAAAAGTAATGAGGTACCATTGTTACATTGTTAAAGTAAAGATGTATAGTAATTATTTCAAGTAAACATAATACAACATATGTCTTTCATATAATTTTAATATCAAAATCAACAATTACCATTATACTGAAAACATTGTACACTGAGTATTTAGGACATTCACATGTTGTGTGGCAAATTTTCGCCTCTTTTGCATAACTTGTACATGTATGTACCTCAACTGATTTTCTCTATATAAAAGTTACTGTCCATTTCCCTGAAAATGCACTATATTCACCACTCTGCAAAATCAGTGCTCATCCCTTGCACAATTCCCGAGTCTATCGCGATATTTTTAACCAATACAAATACTCGCCGTCTCAAGAAATAACTATTTTGTTACGGGGGGGGGGGGGGGTGCTATTTTCCTCATACATATTCTATAACTGTATTTTACATCTCTATATATAATTTTTATTTAAAAATTTCTGACAAGATAACCGAGACACAAATACGATATCTGAAGATATCTTATACAAGTGCAATTTTCTAAAATCCAAAGGTCCCTAATAACAGTAGGACATTGTCTCATTTTTCACTACACTTAGTGAGTCAAAGGTTCTGGTCAGTGAGCAAAAAAAGCAAACAAACAAAAACATGCATATCGTTCAACAAGATCTCATCGGTCCTCATCAAATGACGTGGAAATTTAAGACATGTACATGTTAGAAATCTACAATTTGCGATTCAAATCGTAAGTGACTAGTCTCTCTTCACGCCTTGCTTCCCAATCTTGCAGTTCCTCTTCCGAAAGCATATGTCTCATAATATGTGACATCAATTTATCACAGTTGCCAAACACGCGGGAACCTAGCATAGACCTTTCATCCTCCTCCATCTTACAACAAACGGCGTCAAAGGAGGTGCTTTGTCTGAAAGGAAATGCAGTATTTTCATTCATATGTCGATTCAATATATCCCAGTAACACAGAATCTTCGATATCTGCTTTGTACATAGATATTTTATTGAACATAGATCGATGTTAAAGGCAAACGAACAACTCAACTTTATTACAAACGGGATCACTTCAGTTTCTCCATCGTCAACTTCCCATTTCTATGTAGCAATATTCCATTATCACTTGCATATGGTGTTTATGTCTCTCGACTATTTCAATACACAAAGAGTTCGTTCTGCGTATGATCAGTCATTAAATAGAATCGGGTTTTTGACATACAAGTAATTGTTAGGTCGTTCTTTACACACTGATTTTGACTACAGATTACTCCATTTACCTGATCAAAATATAAGGCTCATGGTGAATGTGACTTGTTCAACAGGGGATGCTTACTCTTTCTAGGCACCTGATCCCACCTTTGGTACATGTATGTCCAGGGGTTCGTGTATGCCCAACTGTTAATTTTATTTTCTTTATAGGAGTTATGAGATTGATACTGTTCGTAATCTTCATCTTTTCAGTACATGTATACATATTGCAGTTAAATTTATAAACATTTTAGATATTGGTTGTTTTACATTTACATCAATCATGGTTATGTATATTACTATAGTATATTATTACGCTGCAACAGCAATTTAGTAAACAGTTTGGTGTTACCTGCAGATATACCTGCAGCTATGTCAAATTCGTTGTTTCAATTAAATTTCCCCAGAACCTATCACACTTTTATCATACAGATGTGTATTTTAGAAAATTGTATCCAAGTATGCACCTGTTACAAATAACCAGGCGGGTTGGTCTTTTTCCCATTTCCACCAGACAGTTCGCTGGGTAGACTTGAAGGGTGGATCCAAGAGCTATGACGAGATCCGCCTGTCCGGCGTGGTGTATTGCATTTCGTAGTACATCTTCCTCCAAATAATCTCCAAAGTTGATGATTGTGTTCATCAGATAGCCTCTACATTTCTGAAGAAAAAAAACCATAATGCACCGCTACATTATGATTAAAATCAGATCTTTGATCCGCTCCGTTATTGTTAAAATACAGCGACGTAACAATAACAGATCAGATCAAATATCTTATCTAAATAAGATTGTTTACGTGTATATACCATCTTCAATATATGTCATATGCATTATGTATTTCACTTGCATTATTTGACAAAACATGTAATAACACCCATGAACGGTTCTCAGTAAAAGATAGTCAATTGTAAATCGAAAAGCTCCCAAAGCATAATTTTAAGTGAGTATAATTAACTATATATTAGACATACAAAACGACTTTTGAATGTTATGTAATGGTCAACAACAATTATACTGAAATGTCGTAGTTTAATGGCTACTACGAATGTTACACATTTTCTGGAGTATTGGTTAGCAACATCAAAGACTAGCGCGGTTTAATATATATTATTTTCTCCCTCAGTGCCCTCGTCCGAAAATAAATATTTTCTTGACTATTTGATAATAACATATAACAGAAAAAGTGAATAGGTTGGTTGCGTTCGTTACAAGATCGCTTTTAATAAACAAACATCAAATCAACAAAGCTGAAAAATCACTAATGAAAGCATATGAATTCAAAACTGAAAATGGGCTGGGTGGGAGGAAAGGCTAAGAAATACAAAAGCGACCTTTGTTGCTTGTAACGAACCTCGCACTGCCCGAAAACTGACCAGTAGGCGCAAAAGCGCTCGTGCATTCATGAGCTCAAAAACCCGCGAAATGTATTTACGGAAAATAACAAAAAATGACGAAATGTAAAACGTAAAGAAATAAATGTACCGCGTCTATGTATACACGAAATTATAAAACATACCGGGTGAAAGCATTTGACCCAATGATAGGTTGTAATTTCATGTCAAACTAGATTGTTATAAAGACCATAGAATTTGCAAAATGCTGACTATGAACGGGACTGTCGAATAATTCCTAGGCTGACGAATTATAACTCACCTTATCGTTACAGACACGCCCAGTTCGATGATTTATCCGGCATTGCTTACACATGATCACAGGAACATTGGTAGCTTTACCCCCACAACCGAAATTTCTCATGTATCTTTTCTTACACTTTTCACATTTCTCTATAAATGTGTTGCCATGCAGTTCTGAGATTTGACCTTCCTCAAGCCCAGAGAGACGGTGCAGCCCATCAACATTTTGACTGATCACGTGCTTCAAATCTCCGTTATCCATTAGTTTTACTATCGCTTCGTGGGTGTAAGTTGGTCGGAGCCTTTGAAAGTTGAGTGTAACCTGCTTGGATTTCCCTTTGGTCTCTGACAAATATAGGTAATTCATATATTACTAAGGATGTGGTCACAAATATTCTGCTGTCTTATAAGTTGATTTTACATTGTTATATATGATTGTAAGAAGTACTTAAGCCTTTACGTAACAGGCAGGCACGTTGCTTAGTTTTTCAAAGTGGATAGGGCAGGAAAAACATTTAAAAACGACCCCTCCTTTTCATTTTTTCTGCGTTCCACAATTTGGTTCTTCTGATCTCCAATCTAATCAAAATCAAACTTCTTAGATCCGCGCCGTATACCTTGCGTAAGAAGCGATTGTGAGCGTATCCTAGGATCTGATTTTAATTAGATTGTTATGATCTCATGATAAGTATTTTAAAAATGTAAATGAATAAGAAACAAAACGTGGGATAACGATATAGAATGTGATTCAGTGTACCCACAGGCAGACAATATTCATTTCACCGGTACTTTGATAAGTACCTTGCTTCTTATCTTTATCCCTCTCAGTCCATTTCCCCCGAATTCCTCGGTAATCTCCGATTCCTGCTGCGGTGGAAATACCCGCTCCTGCGTATGATAAAAACCAAGTTATGGATTTCTTTATTAGTAACTATGCTTAAAAGTTTTCTTTTCTCATTAAAATAAAGTATAATCCTCTTAATTTTGTGTACATTTAGAATGTAATAGTGCAGGAGAATACTATAACACTTGATTGATACTAACCCGTGATCGCTATGCAGTATTTGGAGTTCTTGATCAGGTTAGCTATGTGCTCTGCCTCTCGCTGGACTTTGTCGTAAGAGTTGTGGATTTCCGCCGTTTTGATCGCCTCCTTCACCATTTCTTTTTCCTCCTTGGTTAGGTTCGATTCCTGGGATTTATACGAGCTTTTTAAATCAAACCAGCAGTCTTCGTGAAAAGTCGCAAATCCGTTATCGTCCCAGTTCACGTGGAAACCTAAGGAGACCAATTTTCAGCAAGATAGTGTCATGTCGTATAGTTTAGTTGGTGTGAATACAAATATTACCATGCACTATGACAGTAGACTGGCTTTCCTCATAATATGTTATAGCATCACCAAGTCATCTGTTCGCTGTCTCAGTTACATCAGATTTAAGATAATCTCTCTCTCTCTCTCTCTCTTTCTCTCTCTCATCAAATATACGTATTAACTATACTACATTTTAACACCAAAAACATAACACTAACATACATTGCCTGACAGCCAGCCGTGACTGCTGGACGCCCGTAATTTATTGTATTCTAAATACACAATTCGCAGAAAAACAAGGCGTTTTCCCATGTACAAAAATTAAGATAACCTTCCAACTCCATATACAAAATATGAGCAATACATAAATATCAATACTTTTAAATATACCTCAAATCCCCTCTATATAGCATCAGGGCCGGCCAGGAAAAAACTAGAAATAAAACGATGAAAATCGCAAAAAACTCTAGAAAACCTGTGTCCGTTGCCAAGTGCCGCTGGATGCAGGGGTTTGTGAACGGACCTCACAACTTATTTGTAAATGTTTAACTTTTGCATGGCATGGATGAAAACATAAGATTTAATTATCCATTAAGTTTCGTCTATCTCGTGACGAACGGCGGCTAGAAGTGTATTCTGAATTGCAGCTCGAAAACCTGTTTTTCTAACTCACATTCTATTGGCTAAAAATGGATCATTCCAAACTACCTGTACAATATACTGTACCGTCAATACAACATTTTCCCGCTATTACTAACGAAACGCGGGAAAATATGATTTATTGCTCAGTAAGGGGATTTTAAAATAGCCATCCTAATGAACTCAGACCAAATCGAATACAACTACGACTGGTAACTATAATCTAACCTGAGCGTTTCCCTTTGGGTACGATGAAGGCCCTGACATCCACCCGTCCGTCTGTCTGGCTGATTAGACATTTATCACACGCCACTACCGCACATTTTTTCTCCCGAGCATCATCTCTACCCGTCGCCATTGCGAGTTCGTTTATTGATTTCTGTCTTTAAAGTTCTTGGGGGTAAAACCACGAGTGTGTTTGTTGTTATTTGGTAACGACGGCCAGTCGATCCTTGTGGTGACGCAAATTGGTAAAAATAGAAATGGAAATTCATTTAAAGGTATGAGTAGTTAAGCTTACAGGTATGCTGACCAAGTAAACGTCAAAAATACTTTGATGACACACATTATACAAGAAAGACGACTGCCTTCTTGTATGTGTAAGGCTTATAAGGAAGCATTTGAGTACTAATAATTTCATGTTTTAATTATTTTAAAATTTACTAGCTAAAAACGAATTATTCTTCTTGAAAGAAATGATATCGGTTATCAGAATGATTATTGCCATGATCATAAGCTAAACAGAACATGAAAAGTCTTACAGTTCTCCTAAAAAGTGTATTAAACTGGTCTGTTCATCAGGTTTTGTACAGAAACTTTGCTATTCAACCACATGGTCATATTAGTCACCACCACTCCCCCAACAGAAATTCTTCAATTCTTTTTTATAATTTTTTTTTTTATTATTTTTTTTTTTAGAAAATCCAAACCGTGTAGAAACGTTTAGTTGGTGTAGAGAACCTCCCTTACGAGTAGAGAACCTCCCTTAGGAGTAGAGAACCCCCTTAGGAGTAGAGAACTCGTCTTAGGAGTAGAGAACCTCCCTTAGGAATAGAGAATCTCTCTCAGGAGTTGAGAACCTCCCTTAGGAGTAGAGACACCCCCCTTAGAAGTAGAGAATTTCCTTTAGGAGTAGAGAACCTCCCTTAGGAATAGAGAACATCCCTTAGGAGTAGAGAACCTCCCTTAGGAGTAAAGAACCTCTCTTAGGAATAGGGACCCCCTTAGGAGTAGAGAACCTCCCTTAGGAGTAGATAACTTCACTTAGGAGTAGATAATCTCCCTTAGGAGTAGAGAACCTGTAGAGAACCTCCCTTAGGAGGAGAGAACCTCCCTTAGGAGTAAAGAACCTCTCTTAGGAATAGGGACCCCCCTTAGGAGTAGAGAACCTCCCTTAGGAGTAGATAACTTCACTTCGGAGTAGATAACTTCCCTTAGGAATAGAGAACCTCCCTTAGGAGTAGAGAACTCCCCTTAGGAGTAGAGAACCTTCCTTAAGAGTAGAGAACCCCCATTAGGAGTAGAGAACCTTCCTTAGGAATAGAGAACTCCCCTTAGGAGTAGAGATCCCCCCTTAGGAGTAGAGAACTCCTCTTAGGGGTAGAGAACCTCCCTTAGGAATAGAGAACCTCCATCAGGAGTTGAGAACCTCCCTTAGGAGTAGAGAACCCCCTTAGGAGTAGAGAACCTCGCTTAGGAGTAGAGAACCTCCCTTAGGAGTAGAGAACCTCCCCTAGGAGTAGAGAACCCCCTTATGAGTAGAAAATTCCCCTTAGGAGAAAATCCATACCGTGTGGAAATGTTTAAGGCGTAGAAAACTTCCCTTAGGATATCTTTCTGTCATCGAATATCGCTCTTTTCTATGGTGTATTTACAATGTTCTAGTATTTTGTCAGTGTTTCTTTCTATAATTAGATATAGACACAAGGAATAATTGCTTAGCTTGGGTGTAGGACAGTGCATATTCATACTTTAAAACAATAGTTCCCCTTCTACATGTATGTAATAATTTACAAATTATAGATACATGTATAGTATTGTTTAATGTTTTCACAAATAAATTTTGCATTATAAACTCTATGCTATAACATGTTCAATCAAATTAGGGCCAAATTTTAATATTTTATTTCTAACTACCCCTGTACATGTACCATAAAAGTGTCTTTATAATTACCTACACAAACGTGTTGAAAAAATAAAGGGGGGGGGGGGTTTAAAGAAACCTGTCCGATCAGCTCCAAAAGTAAAACTTTAAATAATGTATATATTCATGTAAAAGCTTGATCGAATTGATCACATTGTTTGAAACAATCCCGAGTTTATTAACTCGCTCCTAGCGTTGATTTGTTGGGGGGGAGGGGGTAAAAATGTGGGTCTATGATCGGCGCTTACGGCTTTTGAGCAGGGAGGGATCTTTATCTTGCCACACTTCTTGCCTATACATGTATAGTACACGTATATATCTGACTTTTTGTAGAGGGTGATGAGAACTGTTCCACTGGCTAATTCAAAAGGTTGAGGGATCCAATTTTCCCATTGAATTAAAACTGTCTACAGCTTTAATTTTCGCAGCTTCTTGTCTAAATCTATCTTCACGCACTTTGAATTCACGGCTTCGTGCCCATTGTAAATGTTGTGTCTTTTCCATATTGACTGCAGTTTTGATTTCACTTTTTGTTTTTCCGTCAAAATCAAACTGCGGTGAAAAGAAGGCTGACTATTGTACATCATCACAGTTAACAAGGATTCCATTTTCTCATTTGTTACAAATATCATTAACATCGTTATTTTACGGATCGTTGGAAACTTCAAAAGTAATGAGGTACCATTGTTACATTGTTAAAGTAAAGGTGTATAGTAATTATTTCAAGTAAACATGATACAACATATGTCTTTCATATAATTTTAATATCAAAATCAACAATTACCATTATACTGAAAACATTGTACACTGTGAGTATTTAGGATATGCACTTGTTATGTGGCAAATTTTCGCCTCTTTTGCATAACTTGTACATGTATATACCTCAACTGATTTTTCTCTATATAAAAGTTACTGTCCATTTCCTTGAAAATCCACTATATTCACCACTCTGCAAAATCAGTGCTCATCCCTGGGACAACTCCGAGTCTATCGTGATATTTTTAACCAATCAAATTGCTCGCTGTCTCAAGAAATAACCACTTTATTAGGGATGGGGGTGGGGGTATTTGCTATTTTCCTCATACACATTCTATAACTGTATTTTACATCACTAAATATAATTATTTTAGATAAAAAAATTCCAAGATAACCGATACACAAATAAGATACAATGTATCTGAAAATATTTTGTACAAGTGCAATTTTCTAAAATCCAAAGGTCCACAATACCAGTAGGGCATTGTTTCATTACTCACTACACTAAGCGAGACAATGAACTTTGAATAACGTAAATATATAAGTTCTAGTCAGTGAGCAGAAAACAAACAACAAAACATATCTTTTTCAACATTAATTGATTCTCTTGAAATGACGTAGAAATTTAAGACATGTACATGTTAGAAATCTACAATTTGCGTTTCAGATCGTAGGTGACTAGTCTCTCTTCACGCCGTCCTTCCCAATCTTGCAGTTCCTCTTTCGAAAGCATATGTCTCATAATATCTGACATCAATTTATCACAGTCGCCAAACACGCGGGACCCTAGCATAGACCTTCCATCCTCCTCCATGTCACAACAGACGGCGTCATAGGGGGTGCCTTGTCTGAAAGGAAATGCAGTATTTTCATCAATATGTCGATTCAATATATCCAAGTGCCACAGAGTCTTCCATATCTGCTTTGTACATAGATATTTGATTGAACATAGATGTTAAAGGCAAACGAAACTTTAATACAAACGGGATGACTTCAGCTTCTCCATCGTCAACTTCCCATATTTATGTAGCAATATTCCATTATCACCTGCATATGGTGGTTATATCTCTCAACTATTTCAATACGCAAGAGTTCGTTCTGCGTATGATCAGTTTTAAAATCGAATCGGGCTACTGACGTACAAGTAGATGTTACAGGGGTTTCAACAGTTTCGTTTAAGGTAATTCCACTAAGTTCAATTTTATATTTTATTATTGATTCTTCAAATAATACATCTTAGTAAGAAAAGGTGAAGATAACGAACAGTGATCGATCTCGATCATAACTCCTATAAGCAATAATAAAAGTGATAAAGTTAGTATGTTGCGGTTTTAATAATTTTTCATCAATTAGCACACATATATCTTTATCAATGTCAGAAAATTGCAATTTTCTTTAAACAGCATTACCAAAATTTCATAAAAAATTGTTAAAACAATATAATAGTATTTATAACAATTTCATGAAACTGTTTCTTTAAAAAAAAAAAAATACAAACTGTTTGTGAAAAATAAAGGAAATCTATCGAATAATGGACTTGATAAAGGATTCAATGAAAACAGAGTTATTGCCTTTGGATTCAATATTTTCAAACATATAATTGATTATTCAAATATAACTAAAACTTTTGAAATATTTCATGGTTAACAAGATTTTTAAAAATAACTATTGAAAAAGACTCCAACAAAATTTATGTTCCTGTCATGCATAAATCTTAATAAATCATTGACTTTGCAAAATCTTATGACGTCACAGGAGGGTGGAAATACGTTAAAGTCAGCATTTCGCAAAACTTTTATGGTCGTTATAACGATCTAGTTTGCCAATACAACCTGTAATTGGGTCAACTACTGTCTGACGTGTTTAATACCAATAGTTAGGTCGTTCTTTATACACTGATTTTTTACTACTACGGATTACTCCATTTATCTGATCAAATAGAGGGCTAATGGCGGATGCTTACTCTTCCTAGGCACCTGATCCCACCTCTGGTATGTCCAGGGGTCCGTGTTTGCCCAACTCTTAATTTTGTTTTCTTTCTAGGAGTTATGAGGTTGATCACTGATCTTTATCTTCACCTTTTCAGTATACAGATTGCAATTAAATTTAAAGACAGTTTAGATATTGGTTGTTTTAAATTTACAACAATCATGGGTATGTAATATTATATTATTACGCTGCAACGGCAACTTGGTAAACAGTTTGGTGAAGAAATACCTGCAGCTATGTCAAATTCGAATTTGTTTCAATTAAATTTCTCCAGTAACCTATCACACTTTTATCATACAGATGTATATTTTAGAAATGCACCTGTTACAAATAACTAGACGGGTTGGTTTTTCCCCCATTTCCACCAAAGAGTTCGCTGGGGAGACTTGAAGTGTGGATCCAAGAGTTATGACGAGATCCGCCCGTTCTGCGTGGTGGACTGCGTTCCCTAGTACATCTTCCTCCAAGTAATCTCCGAAGTTGATGATTGTGTTCATCAGATACCCTCCACATTTCTGGAAAAAACACAATGCACCGGTACACTCTGGTTTAAATCAGATCTTTGATCCGCTCCGTTATTGTTAAAGTGCAGCGACATAACAATAACGGAGCGGATCAAATGTCTTATTTCAATCAGTTTGCGCACGTGTGTATATACCATCTTTAATATATCTCATTTACATAATTAATGTATTTCATCTGCATTGACAAAACATGTAACAACACCCACGAACAGTTGTCATGAAAGGATCATCAATTGTAAATCGAAAAGCTCCCAAAGCATCATTTTAAGTGAGCGTAAACAACTATATCTTAGCTATGCAAAACGACTTTTTGAATGTTATGTAATGGCCAACAACAAATAAACTAGAATGTCGTAGATTAATGTCTACAACGAATGTTACACATTTTGTGGAGTATTCGCAAGCAACATCAAAGACTAGCGCGGTTTAATTAATAGTGCCGTACATATAGACGTAATGACAAAACCCACCTGGTTCATGCACACGCCCCCGGTTCGGTGATTTATGTGGCACCGCTCGCACACTTTGGGAGGAACAGAGGTAGACTGTGCCTTACATCTGGTATTCTTCTCATAACGTTTGCCGCATTTTTCGCATTTCTCCAAAAATGCATTACCGTGTAGTTCAGATATCATGGATTCTTGTATTCCGGAAAGTCTGTGCAAGCCGTCTGTGTTTTGACTGATGACATATTTGATATATCCCAGCTCCACTAGTTTTAACAAGGCCTCGTGTGTGTACGTAGGACGTAAGTCTGCAAGTCTGTAGCCTCCTTTTTTAGATAAACCCCTTTGACCTGTTAAGTTGAAAAATATGCATATGAGGAACTATTTTATCAGTATTTAAAAAAAGGGGGAGGGACACACATACATAAAGATTGCTCCATGGTTAATGAAATATCAACGAAGTTGAAGTACTATACGTCATTTACGTTAGACCTTTTGAAATATACTCTTTCAAACATCAAAGTGAAAATGACACAAACTTTCTGAAGATTTCAGTGTACCGTATTGTTTGACTTTGTCTTGCGTGGTCCATTTGCCGTGAATTCCTCGAAAGTCCCCAATTCCGGCCGCTGTTGATATTCCAGCACCTTCATAAAAGTTAGTGTGTGGTAATCACATTATTGTTTCATTGTTCTTTGAAAATAAATTTAGAGCCTTTAACAAAACTTAACCCGAACATGTTTTTAAAAAAACCACAGTCATAAAAAAATAGCTGTGAATTCTGTGGAAGTTTTCCCCACCCCCCTTGAGAGGCTTCCCGCCCTCGGCAGTTTCCGGGCCACAATGCATATGTGTCCGGACCTTTAACTAAGAAGAATTGATTTATCATACCAGTGAAGGCGATGCAATAGTTAGATTTTTTGATGAGTTGAGCAATTCGTTCGCCCTCCTCCTTGATCTTTTTTAAGGAATGGTGAGTTTCTGCAGTTTTAGCGGCTTCGCGTATCATGTCTTTCTCCATTTCCGGCAGAACTACGATGATGCTGGATGGGCTTTTCGCACAGGCCGATCTCCACAGAGAATTCCAACAGTCGATATGGAACATGGCCATTCCATTTTCATCCCACTTGACTTTGAATCCTAGTAAGTGTAAAGTTTGTTACAATTTAGTGAGTCACTTCAGTCTCGCCTTGTCCATCAGACTATATACAGGAATAGTCTTTTAAATTCCTTTCTTTTGATGAAGTTTCACGGTTAGAGTACAATTTAATGGCATAATTAATAGGCAAATACCCTCAAGTGATGAAGCTTCATGTTTGCTCAAATCATTACCCCCAGGGACCAGGTTCGTCTCACCCCCCCCCCCCCCCGGCGGGAGGGGGGAGGGGGGCACAATTAAAATTTAAAGTTTTACATAAAGAATGTAGGGTTGAATAAACCTTCTACGAGCAATATGGGTTTCAGTTTGTCAAATAAGTATGAAAGCATCCTCATGAACTTCTGGGACCAATGAGATGGAGTCAAGTAAGTGTAAAATTGATTATCAATTTATTCATTCAATTCATTTATTGATAACCATAATAGGTGTAAAATGTAAAAATCTCCATGTCGGGTATATACCTTTTTTACTCTGGAGCCAGAGTGGGTCCACTACAGGGGTTTAAAGATTCCCATTCTCTAAGTGTCTCAACATATACATGTACATGCATCAACAATAACTGTCTTGACCCCGAACCCAAACCTGCGGGAGGGCAGGGATATTTCAGGTAAAGTCAACAGAAGGACTGAATGTTAGATCTATTTTTTTTTTTTAATGATACAATCATCTACAAAGCAAGAGATCGAAATTAAATTCCAATATTTGAACACACTTTAATTTGATTTATAAATATTGATATCATACCTATGCTACGGATATGAAAAGTACCTTCTGTGTTTCTCACTCTATTCTAGATTTCTGTTGATAAGTTTAATCGTTGTACTGACAACCCCCAGCAATGGGCCCAAGTAGTTTTGGTTTGATCTAATTAATACATACATATCTAAAGTTTTCTTTTTCGTTATAAGGAAATATCAAATTCAAACTAGATAGATCAATATACCTTTCTGTTCACATTTATCTACGCAGTATGCTCTTACATCCGTCCGCCCGTCTGTAATCAAAAGTGGATCCCTTTTGCATTCAATGAAACAACAATGCCCCATTACGTCTTTGCTTGCCATGGTTTTTCGATCTCTGCAATGTCTATCACTGAGAATTTCACAATAACCTCACTTTCTGTAACTTGAAGATCTATCTTTAATGTGGCATTGCGGGATACAACATGTATTCTATACGAGTCAGTGTTTATTTTCGTGAATTACGGAACGATCCTTTCTGTTTACATCCGCAAAACTAGTAGATAGGTGACGTCATAGGTTAAAAATATACAAAGGGGTTTTCCATTGTTGACTAGGATATTATAACAGAGGCCCACAGGCCTTATCGGTCACCTGAATATCAGACTATCTCCAAGGGCTACGAAATCCATACTAAGTTTCCTGTTCTGCTCATTATTCAACAGCAATATAAAACAAGATTTGTTATAAACAAAGAAACCGGTAATTTTGTCTGTAATAATAATAGTACGGGTCTAGATACCATACCACCACCCCTAATAATAATAATAAACTATCGAATACTGCGTTCCATCTAATTGAAGTTTTGAGTAAAAATTCGTTTCATGCCAAATTTGGTCCCACCGTAGCTGGAGTCAGAACCTTTAACCTGCATGCTCTAAGTGACTACATGTATATACATGTATATGCATCAGGGTTTTTCTTATAGATATGCAATTTGAGAGAGAAAGATTTTTGAAAAATTATGAATGTTTGGTGGTATTTGCCCAGGTGCTTCTTTTTCAAATTTGAAAAAAAAAAATTTGGAAAGGTAGTTATCAAGAAGACATTAAAAATGTTCAGTTTAATATCAACATTAATGCACACATTTAATCACCATGGCTATTGTGGCCCCACCCTGGATCATGGAATTTACAATTTTGGTCTATACCTGTTCTATAATGACTATACATTTAGTTTTTGGTGAATCCTGAGACCCTGGGGATATAGGAGTCCTGACAAGTTATGTCTTACATGTCCCAAAGATGCAGAACTTTTCAAAATTGATATGAAATTGACAGCAAATGTTTCATATCCAATTTTTACAGACATCTGGAGTGATGCTGTTGTACAGGTCTAAAGTTTGCAATAAAGGTGTCATCGTCAGGGTAGCCAAGATAGGAGCGTTATTTGATTGCAATAATTGGAGAAGAATCACACTTCTATCTATACAAGCAAAATAATGGCGAAAATCATGATCAAGAGGATTTCAGGATCCATCGACGGCACACTTAGGAAAAATCAAGCTGGATTCCAAAAGGGAAAGGGCTGTACTAACCAAATTTTCATACTGAGAAATATTATCGAACAATGTACTGAATGGCAAGGACATCATTGACTTTGAAAAGGCCTTCGAGAGAATCCATAGAGACAGCCTATGGAAAATATTAAAAATCACACTGTATTCCACAGCATGTCATAAACCTAATAAAGACATTTTCTAATAACTTAGATTGCACCGTCGGGATAGCGCTAGCTTTTCAAGTGAAAACAGGAGTTAGACAAGGATGATTCATGTCATCAACTTTATCTATCATAGCCATTGATTGGGTGTTACGACAAACAACTTCAGACATCCCAATATATAAGCATCAGATGGGGAACCTTTTCAGCCCTAGAAGATCTCGTCTTCGTTGATATTCTTGCCTTACTATCATACACACATCAGCATATCCAAGAGAAAACCACCAGATTAGAACCATATTCCAACCAAAAATGCCTAACGAATCAACACCAAAAAATACAAAATCCTGATTCTCAACAACTCAAAACTCACCGTCAGTACTTCTAGACAAACAAGCCCTACCTCAAACAGATACATTTACATTTCTTAGCAGTATAGTAAGAGTAGATGGTGGTGCTGCTACTGATATTAAACAACATCTGTCAAAAGCAAAAGCTGCATTTGACAACTTGAAGAATGTCTAGAAATCTGGCCAGTACACCACACACATCAAATTGAAACCGTTGTAATACCAACCCTGTTGTATGGTTCAGAATGTTCGAGAATGACTGAGGCTGACCAACAAAAACTCTGCTCTGCATCTTCCATATAAAGACCTTTAGAAGAATCATACAAATATTTTGGCCATATAAGATCTCTAACCAGGACCTGTTTATTAGATGCAATCAGGAAGACACGAAGATCATCAGAAGGTGGAGATGGATTGGGCACCAATAGTAGGTCACCCAAGTAAATCAGTACCTATCTCCACTAAAATAACAGCTATCATCAGTCTATATTCTAAATTATTGAACTCGTTAATAACTTCCTGAGTCACAAAAAGCATTCACCATTATTTAAAACTGTAAGTATGACAATTGTTGAGTTGAGTGACAGTTTACATGTCTACCGATGTAAACACAATCCCATCAGTGATCCCACCTTACATGTAACACAGGGGAAAGTACTATATCGGAATTAGCTGCAATGATGTAGCCCTCTCCAATTTTTTTATTCTGACACCCCCCACCCCCAAATGGAGAGGGCTGTATTATTGCAGCTATGTTGTAGCTACCACGTGTCTCATGAGGATAAAGCTGAATTACCTCCGCATAAAATGCAATAACACACATACCCCAATCTGCGTAGATCGTTACACTTTACTAGTGTAGCGATCTACGTGAGCTGATAATAGGATCCGATTTTAATCAGATTGATACTGTATATACACCATCAAGTTTGAAAGTGCATCATAAAGTTTGGGCCGAAAAATGTTTATATGCATACACATCTATTCTGGATATTTTAAGGTGGCTCACTACACCCAGAAATAGTTTCTCAAATAAGTATAAATTGATTTAATTATAAAGATAATGATGATATACAATAAGTATATATGCCAAAAAGGCAGAAATATACAAATTTGGATAAAAACATGATTTTCAAAAAAATTATTTCAACACATATGAATAAAAGACTCTGGGGGATTTGAACTCGAGATCTGCGGTTTACAAGCCCAATGCTTTAACCACTGAGCTACGATGATAGACAAACAAATAGATCGATACAAATAATTTCACAAAACATTTAAATCGCCATCTTGTGACGTGGTGTCATACAGAGTATAAGCTTTAGTGTAGTGAGCTACCTTAAGTCAATAAGCAAAATAAATAAAATAATTCACTAATCATATGAATATTTTAAAGATAATTTATTTTCTACAGGTATCTTTCTTCGATTCTATCAATAACCCTACATTCATTGAAAAAGAACAAGTATTTGCCAAGATCGAATAATAATAGTCTGAAGAATACATGTAAATGGAAAATAATTTGTTTATCAAAATGCAATTAAAAGATGAAATTCAAAACTCAACATTTTGACTTGCTAGTTACTACAAATATCATCTGAACCAATAACTTGTGCATCCATCAACATACATATGGCATACATGTGAGTGTGCCTTCAACAAAAACACAGGGGCTGAGCCTATTAGTAACTGGAGGGGTCAATGTAACCCTCAATGACCCCAAACACAAAATGTACAATACAAAAATTACCCTCAGAGAATGTTAATTATGGTAAGACACACACAAAGCAAAAGACAAGGAGCAAGTCAAACATTTTACAACAGATGTGTTTAAAAAAGAAAAGAAATGCATGTATATACTGACAATTACAATTTTACTTTATACAAAAAACTTAAATCTTCTTCAACAAAAACCTAGTAAAAGCATTCAATGACTTTATAAGGGATAACATCTATATTTCATACAAAATATTGTCAATAAGACTTAATCTATGTATGCATGTATTATTACCTCATTAACTTGATGCATAGAATTGGATTAGGCCACATTTAAAAATATGTTTGTTTCCCCTCTCCCGACCCTAAATTTCAGAGGAAGGTCGGTAGGTAGGTAAAAAGTTTTGTTTTTTTTAGCTAGCAGAATTTTATTTATTATGAAATTCCCATAACCATTAACAATGCCCGATACCAAACGTCGTGAATCACATCATCCATGTTTCCTCATCAAACTCGTATAGTCAGTTCTCGCGTAAATTCTGCTTTGATTGCCACGTTTTGCAATTAGGGAAGGTGTCGATATTTCGGACAGTACTTCATGTATTTTGGAAATGCTCATTATCTAACCACTAAACTTAGGCATTGGACTACATGTATACATATTGGTTGATTCGACGAACATTGGGTTTCATCAGAATTTTCTCTGCTATTTATGCCACATACTAACACTTAAATAAAGTTAGGGAGAATGTTGCAACTATGGACAATGGTGTTAGTTTTGGACACATGGTGTTATAAAATTGGTAAACTCGGTTGCTGTCTTTTATTTATGGTTCACTGACATTTTATTCTTTTGTTTTTTGCACATTATCTTAATTTGTATATGATAGTGATTTTGATTATATTTTTAAATGATATCGGTAGATCTAGTTTACCAGAAAACGTTTCAACGGGACTTGATTTTGCCGATCAAACAAAATGGATGCTGACATCAACCAATCAGAGCTGAGTTACAAATGTGCATATAATTAGGTGTTTTCCAGTTTGTAAATATAGCATTAGTTCAGAAATAAGTTAAATTCAGAATGCTTCTGATTGACTGTCAAAAATATCGCATCCGTCCGAAATATCAGCACTTTCCCCTACTGAAGAACACAACTTGCACACTGGATGCCCCGAATTCTCTTGTTTCCTCGCTCCTCGTATAGACAACATTTCTCCATCTCGATCTTGCAGATCACTAGTCCGAATTGCGAGCCGAATTCAATGTTAAACTCACTTGTAACTAATCAATAAAACAATCATGATTCTTGTACTTATTAATATCGATTAAAAGAAAATATCAATCCAAAATTCGATATTAAACAGAAACCAACAGTTGTAGTCAACCGAATTTTCACTGTCATTTGAGCAAACGAGTCTCGTGACTCAAAACAAAGCTCGACAGTTTGATAAAATGTTTTCAAGAGACTGTTTATGTGATGAAAGAACCCATAAAATCGATATTAGTAAGTACAAGAAGAATCGTTTTATTGATTAGTTATGAGCTTAAAATTGAATTCGGCTTGTAAGTATTTGAAATCAGCCAGAGAATGCTGCCTCCAGCTGGAGGCGGCGAAATTTCTAGATTTCGGACCAGAACACCTCCTGTATTCGTATTATTATTTTTTTTATTTTGGATCGAAACCAAAGAAGATATAGAAAATTTTTGTCATTATAAAATACTGATCTGCACCAGAAACGACCTTGAAATTTTCTTAAAATTAAAAAAAAAACTTCACCAGAATGGCGTAATAAAAACTTATGGGTCGGTGTGAATTTTCAGACTCGGTCGGGCGAGGGGAAACAAACAATATTTTTATTTTGGCCTTATGTCAAGTTGACATGCACAGATCATCAGATCAAACTCAACACTTTGCGTGAAGTTTGATCTGATGATTTGTGCCTATCAACGAGATGTGATCCTATTCTTTGCACCAAGTTACTGTAGTAATGATAAATTTATCGTTTGCCCCCTTATGTATCTTTAAATACACATTTACATTAACAATGAGATGATAAAATAATTCCTTAGTTAGCCAAAAGACAAGCATACAGTGAAATAATTTTCTGTGTAAGCAGTTTTGTCTGTGACGCTGTTGATCAATTTCCACAGAAACCTGAGTGGATGCATTGTGACATCATCAGTTTCTGAGAGAGATGATGTAGAATCAGAAAACCAGAGTGTCAGATCACACTGTGAAATCAACAGCACTGACAACAATGGGAAAACAATGCGTATATAATAAAACAGAGTATCACGTAGTCCATAATGTCAAACTCAAAATGTTTCCCCGACAGTCAGACGCAGCAAGAGTCGCTCTGTGTATGAATTGTCAGAGTTTACAAAGACAATCTACAATGAACATTCAATCCAATATCACCCTGACATTGTTCCCATATACTACTATCTAAGTCATAACTGTGACTTTATAACAACAGTATCTACAGATCGCAATAATATAGATTATCTACAACAAATGTTTCAAAACTTCAACCAATGTCCTGATAGGTATATAAATTAAATCACATAGAGGATGCCCATAATGAAAGATAAGAGAACTTCAGCTGTTAACCTTTACAAACACTTTTGGACGGTTGAATATTTTCTTCGCTTCATCAATTTCTGCTATTTTCCCCTCTAGTTCCTGTTTCTGTGACCTGATTCTGAAAGTGTCCATGCGGAGTGGTAGAGCACTTAACTCATTCACAAGCTCCTTTTCCTCTGAAAGTGTAAAGTTTCAATTGTACTACACAGATACTGGCAAACTACTGAATTTTCTTGTTAATGACATTACTAAATTTTAAATTTAAAAAAAAATAATAAACCGAATATTTTAACTGTATCAGTATTTGTACACATTTTTAACAGCATTTTAACATTTGTACATGTACATGTAACAAGCACAGTATTAAGACAATCAGATTCCAAATTCAAACTGGAACATCTACAGTGAAACCTGTATAATCCGACATGTCTAATCTGATATATACAGTGAAACCTGTCTAATCCAACATGTCTAATCTGATACATACAGTGAAACCTGTCTAATCTGACATGTCTAATCTGATATATACAGTAAAACCTGTCTAATCTGATATATATACAGTGAAACCTATCTAATCCGACATGTCTAATCTGATATATACGGTAAAACCTGTCTAATCCAACATGTCTAATCTGATAAATACAGTAAAACATGTCTAATCTGACATGTCTAATCTGATATATACAGTGAAACCTGTATAATCCGGCATGTCTAATCTGATATATACAGTAAAACCTGTCTAATCCGACATGTCTAATCTGATATATAAGGTGAAACCTGTCTAATCTGACATGCCTAATCTGATAAATACAGTAAAACCTGTCTAATCCGACATGTCTAATCTGATATATACGGTGAAACCTGTCTAATCTGATATATACAGTAAAACCTGTCTAATCTGACATGCCTAATCTGATATATACAGTAAAACCTGTCTAATCTGACATGCACCTCGAGACAGAATTTTCTGTCAGAATACAATGTGTCAGAATAAACAGTGTAAAACAATGAAAATATGAAATTGAGAATGAAAACAAGGGTCGGAATGCCCAGGTGTCGAATTAGGCAATTTTCACATTATATGTCGTTCTCTCTAAGTTCGAGCGTTTCTTGTCGTTCTCTCTACACGTTTGTTACAGTTACTTCTAACTTAGTTTGAGCGTTTCTTGTCGTTCTTTCTACACGTTTGTTACAGTTACTTCTAACTTAGTTTGAGCGTTTCTTGTCGTTCTCTCTAAATGTTTGTTATAGTTACTTCTAACTTAGTTTGAGCGTTTCTTGTCGTTCTTTCTACACGTTTGTTACAGTTACTTCTAACTTAGTTTGAGCGTTTCTTGTCGTTCTCTCTAAATGTTTGTTATAGTTACTTCTAACTTAGTTTGAGCGTTTCTTGTCGTTCTCTCTACATCTTTGTTACAGTTACTTCTAACTTAGTTTGAGCGTTTCTTGTCGTTCTCTCTAAACGTTTGTTACAGTTACTTCTAACTTAGTTTGAGCGTTTCTTGTCGTTCTCTCTAAATGTTTGTTATAGTTACTTCTAACTTAGTTTGAGCGTTTCTTGTTGTTCTTTCTACACGTTTGTTATAGTTACTTCTAACTTAGTTTGAGCGTTTCTTGTCGTTCTTTCTACACGTTTGTTACAGTTACTTCTAACTTAGTTTGAGCGTTTCTTGTCGTTCTCTCTACATCTTTGTTACAGTTACTTCTAACTTAGTTTGAGCGTTTCTTGTCGTTCTTTCTACATGTTTGTTACAGTTACTTCTAACTTAGTTTGAGCGTTTCTTGTCGTTCTCTCTACATCTTTGTTACAGTTACTTCTAACTTAGTTTGAGCGTTTCTTGTCGTTCTTTCTACATCTTTGTTACAGTTACTTCTAACTTAGTTTGAGCGTTTCTTGTCGTTCTCTCTACATCTTTGTTACAGTTACTTCTAACTTAGTTTGAGCGTTTCTTGTCGTTCTCTCTACATCTTTGTTGCAGTTACTTCTAACTTAGTTTGAGCGTTTCTTGTCGTTCTCTCTACATGTTGGTTACAGTTACTTCTAACTTAGTTTGAGCGTTTCTTGTCGTTCTCTCTACATCTTTGTTACAGTTACTTCTAACTTAGTTTGAGCGTTTCTTGTCGTTCTCTCTACATGTTGGTTACAGTTACTTCTAACTTAGTTTGAGCGTTTCTTGTCGTTCTCTCTACATCTTTGTTACAGTTACTTCTAACTTAGTTTGAGCGTTTCTTGTCGTTCTCTCTACATGTTGGTTACAGTTACTTCTAACTTAGTTTGAGCGTTTCTTGTCGTTCTCTCTACATGTTGGTTACAGTTACTTCTAACTTAGTTTGAGCGTTTCTTGTCGTTCTCTCTACATCTTTGTTACAGTTACTTCTAACTTAGTTTGAGCGTTTCTTGTCGTTCTTTCTACATGTTTGTTACAGTTACTTCTAACTTAGTTTGAGCGTTTCTTGTCGTTCTCTCTACATGTTGGTTACAGTTACTTCTAACTTAGTTTGAGCGTTTCTTGTCGTTCTTTCTACATGTTTGTTACAGTTACTTCTAACTTAGTTTGAGCGTTTCTTGTCGTTCTTTCTACATGTTTGTTACAGTTACTTACTTGTTAGCAGAAGTTTGAGCGTTTCATGTCGTTCTTTCTCTGGCAGCAGACGGTGACCTGGGGGCATCTCGGGGTCAGGGGTATTAGCTACCCGGTCCTCTTCTGTTTTCTTCCACTGCTCCTTGCGTACTTGGAGACTGAGAAAATGAAACACAAGTGTAATTTTCTAAGCTAATTTTGTTTACTTCTATGAATACAGTATTTGTTTAATTCTTGAATAATGCTAGTGAGTGAAAACTGAAAACAAATATAATGTACATGTACTAACTTGCTGATGGTACCTGTGATAACACCTAGTAATATTTCTGTTTTATTGTACATACTATTTCGGGACAGCTCCTCTGCGATGCTTATTGTACTCTTCTTCTTCTTTTTTCTTCAGGTCATCCAAAGCATTCACACTAGGACTTCTCTTTATTGTTTGATGCTTTGCTGATATTCCATTGACTCTGATAAAGTCTACATCATTTCTATTAAATTTAATCTGCAAATGTAAAAGCATCCCATTATACATGTATTTCTGCTATTACCCAACTGCTGTATTACAAGTAGCTCCCTGCAAAAACAACATTATATTTTTAAGTTAACAACATGAATTCAATTTCAAAGTTTAAAAAACTGAATCATAGACACAGGTATACATATATCAAATGTTGGATTAATAAACATCAGCTGATTTTATAACAGTCACAAATCCGCCTGCAATGGGTACCCAAAATAACCGAAAACCATGGGTCATGTTGTTCAGGTCGGGTTTGGTTCCATTTTTCGTATTTCGGTTCGGGTCTGGTTTTTACAACATATAGAAGTCCATTTAAACAAAATCTAGTCAAAATCCTCAAAGGTGGCTGTATTTTGATTAATTGTTAGATGATGGCATTGTGGACTAAACAATGACAGTATGTAAGATATGTCAGACGTATTTATAATATGCCACAGGATCAACATCGTCAATGACAAAACATTGAAAGCAAGGAATTGAAATGAGTAGAAGTGACAATGCTGTTTCTAGTACCATGGATGTCGAGTCTAAACCACAGTCCACGTCCCCGAGTAATTACTGTAACAAAATATAATAAAGGTTTTTGATTTAACTGTATATTAGATTTTTAAAATAGTTATATAGACCCGGACCGAAATACCCGAACCCAAAGTAAATTTTTTTAGAACCGACCCAACCCAAAAGTTTTGAAATCGTGACAGACCTAGTCACAAATGATTAGAGTTAATTAAACCAATAAACATAAACATACACTGGAATGATGTCACTAATTCGTCGACACCGCAGTGTTTAAAATTAATGCTTTATATTAAGTCACAAATGGCTACCAAAACTCTAATCAATGCAATTTTCAATACCATACATAGTCTATGATGACTAAGAAGTGATTACTAGTATGTAAATCTATCAATGTTTTCTTATCAGGTATTGAATAAATTTTGATTTTCAGTTATAGTTTAACAAAATTATGAAAATCCTATATTTATATTGAATCACATTTGTGGTATTGTACCAATTTTGGGTCTGAGCCTCAAGTTTTCTTGGGAAGCAGTTCGTTACCATGCAGAAAAGTTAATCTGAAGTCGTTCAGTGATATGCAAGACTTACTTCACTTGAACACCTGGCTGGAGGAACAGTCAATTTTTCTGCTGGAGGGTCCGGGGTGCAGGGGCGAGAGATGTTTTTGATCGAAGGACCTGTTCTTGAGTGTGCTCGGAGAAATGTAGCAGACTTTGGCCTTGGAGCAGATGGAGGCCTCTGTTCATAAAATAAAAATTGATACATATCTCATACATAACTTGATACCCAAACTAAGGAAAATTAACTTCAATGCTTTTTGATAAAATGTTTTGGATTACTATTCTAAGAGAGAGAGAGAGAGAGAGAGAGAGAGAGAGAGAGAGAGAGAGAGAGAGAGAGAGAGAGCAGTCAGTCAAACCTGTATATCTTCCTTGATTTTTGATGTAATCCCACTATATTTTTCAGATTTCCATAAAGCTTTAACTGGTTGGTGTGCACTGGCTTCTCTTTCTCTGGACTGTCTCTGAATTTGCCTCATCCTCTTCACATTTTCACTCAAATGGTCCCGCATTCTACTCTCTAATAACAAACATAATTATCTGGTCAATGGAATATGTATGAATTTATAGCTATACAAGAAACATCTATTATTGAACTGCCTTGAATTATGGAACTGATATGTTAGCATAAGCCACTACTATTATAATAACTACTGTACACTTTATGTAAAGTTTTAAGACAAGTCAGTATTTCATTATGATTGATTTTAGCTTATCACAGAACAGATTTTCGGTAAGAAATTCAGAGAAAATTTGCCAAAATCAGACAGGTTGGCATCTCTGTAAACCTTCTGGAAAGATCAAGAGTTGAAATTGCTTGCCCAGTCAATCCAGTACACCTGGGAATTCAATTTTCTATTTGTCTCACTTTAATATAGAATTATAATGTAACAGATTTTGTGTTATCAATTTACCTGAGCGTCCTCCATATGGCATTTGCCCATAGCTACTACCAGTAACCATCATCATACCTCCCCCATGCATGGCTGATGTTGGATTTAAATACACTGATCAAGAAAGATTTTTTCCTCACTTAATGAACCAAATCTGCAAAACAATATATATATATCACAAGATGATGACCAGGAGCTGGTAATTTTGCCAGTAATAATGACAGTAGGGGATCTGTACTATACCACTTATTAGGGGGCAATATAGTATATACCTTTACCACTATCATTACAGACAAAATTACGGGTTCCTGCACAAGGGCATCTTATCCACTCTGTTCATTATCACACATATATAATAAATACGTACATTCAATTATCATCTGTGTGACAGAAAACAGAGCAAATAAGCTGACCCTGTGATGATGAGAGGAAATCTAACCTTATTTTTGTTATTCAAATACTCATAATGGCCACAGGTGCTTGGGTCATAATATATATGAATACACATCCTAACCTTTATTCTCTTTAGAGAAGTCGAAAGGCATAGCCTTCATCGACTTCTCTTTGCAAGCATTCATGTTTTGATTCTGGAAAACGTGTAAATGCCGGAGTCGGTGACAGTTTAAGCTTCGAACGACGTTTCGACTCAGATGTGCCTGGATTTACGCGATAGACAACTTGTTTTCAAAAATTCAATAGCAATACACAAAACCGTCACAAGGAAATCAAAACTTACTTGCTTTAAATCCATTTTCAACATGCCCCTGTGACAGCTCCCAAGACCAGTTAACGTAAACCTGGGACAGGGGACATGTTGAAAATGGATTAAAAGCAACTAAGTGTTGATTTCCTTGTGACAGTTTTGTGCATTACTGCTAAATGTTTGAAAACAAGTTGTCTATTGCGTAAATCCAGGCAATCTGAGTCGAAACGTCGGTCGAAGCATAAACCGTCACCGACTCCGGCATTTACGTTTTCCAGAATCAAAATATGAATGCTTGCGAAGAGAAGTCGATGAAGGCTATGCCTCTCGACTTCTCTAAAGAGAATACCTTACCTTATACATATATGTAAATAAACATATATGTATAAGGTTAGATATGTATTCATATATTATGACCCAAGCACTAATGGCCGGGTGAAAGCAAAATTTTACTTTCTGCTTTGGTATTATAACATAAGTAATCAGAAATGCTCTTGCCTTGTTAAGCTACATGCACTGAATGCGTAGCTTAGCTCATCCAAGTTTTTTTTTTTTTTTTAATGCGTGGGTTGTTTCTCAGACATAAAATCAAATGTCATTTATTTATGTCTCTGATTGTAAATAGAAAATCTTAATCTCTAATTATAAATCCATCAAAAGTGATAGATCTAACAATTGGGGGTATTTGACAAATGAAGTGGTTTCTATACACGCCAAAACACATACCTGCCATATTGAAAGTCACGTGACCAATTTTGAACTGTTCTCAAGATGAAATAGAAAATATAATTCAAAGTAGTTGCCAAATATAATAGAAAATTCTAAAATTCTTTCGATTATGAAACTAAAATAGAAATTCTTTCTGAAAAAAAAAAATTAGATAAGGATCTCGAAGTAAACGAGAGCTTGTATTGTCTAGGTAACATAAACATCCGGTTTAGAGAAACGGAGCGAAAACATGGAAGATGTTTCGGCAATCGTTTTATTTGTCCGTGCATAGTTAATAGATTGGTTGTACAATATTAAAAATCAAAAATGTCGCGAGCTGCCGTGTCTAAATCACGGGCAGACAAGGGTTCAAAGCCTCCACCTGCACACACACCGGTGGTTGCACATGAAATTGTTCCAGGGAAATTCACTGATCAAGATTGGTATGCAAACACTGTCTTTCGTTGCTTTTGAAAGTTTTATCTATACGTTTGTATCCGCCAATTTGAAGGTAGTGTCACTATTGTATACTCCAAGACCTGATACTCACAGAATTCTAACAATCAAACTATGATTAATCAGATCATGAATCACCATTTGTATGCTCAATTATTTTACAGGAATTTTATGCTTGATAAAGATGGTACAGAGGATTTCATTGAAGATATTATGGAGGAGTTGGTGGATACCACAATGGATAAAATATATGATATTTATGTAGATAAACAACTCCTTCCATTCACAGTTACAATGGCAAAAGATGCAATTCTTCAAATCATTGATGTAAGATTTATTGGATGTAAAAAATCGTAGAGATTTGATTTATAGATACTACCTAGTTTTTGCTACAACAGTGTTGACATGGACATTTGTATCTTAACGATGAATAGTTTGATTTATTATTGATTTTTATATTATCATTTTATATTTTAGTGGCAGTTTCTTGCACGAGATGAAGGAGAAGTGAATATTGAAGCTGATGCTGGATGGATGGAAGACGAAGGTAAAATATTCACACTGGGGAAAAAAATCATATTTATTGTCCGGCTTAGGTATAAATGTGCATTGTGTAACACTTGTACTTTTAGAGCCAGACCCTGCCTCCACAGATTGCTGGGCTCAGGGATCTGTACCAAAACAAATCATTCCTCCAAGACCAATTTCTCCTGTGGCAGAAATCTTTGATGAAAGGCCTGATGATGAGGATGAAGATGTTTCACCACTGTTAGTATTCCTTGATAAAATGGCTTAGATCTTCTATGTATATTTGATTATTAAGATGTATTTATTGTGTTGATATTAAATTGATTCTTTAGATTTTTTTTTAATATTACATCTACAGAGTAGGTTATTAATCTACATAAAACATGATAAATACAGTAGAATATTAAAGAAATGGGTATTATGCGAAAGATCCTGAAAAAACCATTCTGATCAATCTATAATGTGTAGGCCCAAGAAGGAAGATACAAAAGTGGAGGAAGAGGAACCAGAGATGGAAGACAAAGTCTCAGAGGCAGAGGAAGAAAGTACGGATAAAAAAGTCAAGATCCAACCCAAAGAGGTATAACAGTACTGTAGTCGTACTATAATAGAATATTATAGACTATATATTACATCAAGGATGCTGGTAATGAATACTTTTATAAAGTATTTTACTTCATGATTAATTTTTGTATGTAAAACTAATTCCAAATTTTGATGTCCCTATGTAGAATATTGTAAGTTTTGTATATTTAATGCAATGTAAAAAGAATTTGATTTGAGAATACTTTTTTAACCTGCATTTTAACATATTAGGAAAAGAAAGAGAAGAAGCGGTTCAAATTCAAACCATACAAAGGTAGACTTGGCTCCAGTCATGTTAGCAGGATGTCTGAATCATTGGAAGAAACAGAGATGAAAATGGTAGCAGCTGAAATTGAGGCCAGTTTAGAATTCAAACAAATGGATAAAGCCAGCGGTCTTCTTAATATGCCAGCTTCGTGTCATTCAATTCTCAAAGTAAGTTCTTGGGTGAACTATTGTTATGCCCCCAGAATCAAAGATTCGATGGCATATAGTTTTTGGCCTGTTTGTCTGTGGCAAAAAACTTTTACTCCATAAGAAGTAATTAAAGCTTTCATATTTAGCTGACACCAAAATCTTTGACCTCACCTGGTGACCTTAACATTAACCTATGACCTACTTTTACAAAATTCGAATATAAGCCATACTTTCAAATCATAGAGGAGTACTGCTTTTAAATTTAGCATGTGCATTTTTTGTGAAAAGACCTTTCCAACAATACCAGATAATCCCGTGGGGATCCGGGTTAGAATAGGTCCTCAGTAACCCCTTGCTTGTCGTAAGAGGTGACTAAATGGGGCGGTCCTTTGGATGAGACCAAAAAAACTGAGGTCCCGTGTTGCAGCAGGTGTGGCACGATAAAGATCCCTCCCTGCTCAATGGCCATAAGCGTCGAAATTTTGCAGCCCTTCACCGGCAGTGGTGACGTCTCCATATGAGTGAAATATTCTCGAGAGGGACGTAAAACAATATTAAATCAATCATTAAATCAATACCAGATTTGTTGACCTTGTGACCTTAATATTGACCTTTGACATAGTTTTTGGAAATTTTCAAAAAACTTTAAACCTTGGTCATATCTTTTACACCATAAGAGGTAAAGCTTTCATATTGTAGTATGAGTATTCTTTCCATTGATTCCAAAATCTTTGACTGGGTGACCTTAACATTGACCTTTGACCTATTTTTGAAAATTCAAATATAAGCCATATCTTTCGAATTTATCGTAAGAGGCACTGTTTTTATATTAAGCATGTGCATTTTTTGTGAAAAGACCTTTTTAATGATAATATATTTGTTGACCTTGTGACCTTGACCTAGTTTTTGAAAATTTAAAAACAAAGTACCATTTCTTACATTTCCACTTTGTTGTAATCTGAGGACATCAGTTTTTCACAAACACATCTTGCCTTCCTTTTATATTCAACCAGTTACTAGACTGATGAAAAAAACCCATTAATCTGTTAATGGTATCTTTGCAAGCCAAGTGTCCGATTTGCTTATTCTCATCTCCTTTGCAAGCCAAGTGTACGATTCACTTGGCTTGCGAAGATGTGTTAATGGCTGATATATATACTGTAGATAACTTTGTCTAGTGTAGTCATTTGTCAATGCTCTATAAAGGGGAATAACTCTTTCAGGTTCAATCTGGCAGACCACCTGGGAACAAAGATGTGGTTTATGATGAGATGGGAAATGTTTTGGCTGTGATCAAATTGAACCCAGAAAAATTACCATCACATAAGTAAGCATATGCTTTGCTTAGATAACTTGATTTTCAGAAATTGTTATATATTTTAGAGAAAGAGTAATCTAATGGAAAGATTGGTCCAAATTTAAAATTACTTATGTATTAAATTGCAGAAGTGTTTGTAGAAAGTTGAATATATCAAACTTATTATACAAAAGTAGTAATTAGTCAGAAATATATACTATGTACAATGTACATCACAAATATGTGCATCTCCTGACACTTTCCTTCAGCATAGCTTAAAAATTGTCATGTTTCTAAGATGTTTGTCCTCAGAGAGTATGGACCATATTGTTTAAATGAATTTAAAATATGTAATCATCAATTATTTTAATGTTGCATAAATTTTGAAAATACACTTGGTTGATTAACTTGATAAATGCAGCCAATGATTTCTAATTTTAAAAGTATCTGTCAAGTTGACATTAAATTTTTGAGGGATTTCAAAATACATGACGTAATCACATTCGAAAATGGGAATCAATCTGGGGAAAATGAATTTGATTTAGGATTTTTTCAACATGGAAATGTTTAAAATTTAGGAACAGAAATGACTGCTGGTACACAGGAGTCTGAAGTTTTATCAATAAAAATCTGGGGGGGGGGGGATTATCCAAGACGATGGATTTTTTTTTCCAGATTGGATATTTTTTTCTTTGGATTTTTATTTCAATTTTCATTAATAAAACTTCAGACTCCTGTGGGTGGTACAACTATAGTCCTATATATCTATGAAATAGGAGAGTTTTAACCATTTCTTATTTATTGCAGAGTAAAAGTTAATTATCAAGTAGTCGATCCCTCCATTGAAGCCGCTCAGGCCAGATTAGAAGCAATGAGGCATGGAAAATTTATGAAAATAAAATTAAAGAAAAAGAAGATGTCTCCAGAAGAATCATTAGATAAATCTATTGGTAAGGTTTGCTTCTGTTAAATAAATAAAACAATTTGGTAAACATTGATATGGAAATGTGAGTAATGTAACATTTGATATCATATTTTTTGCAGATGGTGCATCACAGATGGAAACGGAAACAAAAACAGAGTTACCTCCCCCTATGGTAAGCGAAATAACTTTTTAAAACGAAGACTTCGGTAAATTTATCTAAATAAAAAAAAAATTCATTGGAGTAAATCCTTTTGATGTAACTTAACTGTTGGTTTGTTTGGTTGACATGGTAACTCATGTTCACAAATGCTAAGATAAGCAGGATTCTGATTGAAACCTTAGGTATTAATTGGGTCAGAAATGAGAAATAAGTCAATCTGGTTTATAAACCTGAGATTCTGTGTCATATGGTAGGCACTATTGATAGAAATGAGATAAGAGGCTTAATGGTTTTCTCTCCATATTGGTTGATAAATCTTTATATCTTGTTAGTTTGATGCTTTAAAGTGACATTTCTATTCATTGTATGCAATCATTCAACCTCTGCATGACAATATATTCTATCAGATTGAGTCTATGGAACTTGCTCCTGGGGTCACAGTAAAGGAGGGTGGACGAGTTAGAAGAGGGCCAAAGAGGGTAAGTCAGTTCAATCAATATCAACTTACTGTTAAGTTCTGAAACACGTACGGTACAACTTACTGTTAAGTACCGAAACACGTACGGTACAACTTACTGTTAAGTACCGAAACACGTACGGTGCAACTTACTGTTAAGTACCGAAACACGTACGGTACAACTTACTGTTAAGTACCGAAACACGTACGGTTCAACTTACTGTTAAGTACCGAAACACGTACGGTACAACTTACTGTTAAGTACCGAAACACGTACGGTACAACTTACTGTTAAGTACCGAAACACGTACGGTACATATACATGTACCTCCGGTCAGTTTCATGCACTGTCGATATTGAAGAATTTGCTCATGTCTGGTTTGTTAGTGAAAAGATTAACTTTGTGAAATTTTTTCATGATATACATGCAAGTAATACAACTGTAACTGAGGTAGTTGTGTGTTTGTAATATATTACAAAGTTTCCAGTTACTGACTACAAAATTATTATATAATACACACACCAAGTAAAATCATAAAAGACAAATCACGAGACTAAATATATACTTTTACAGAAGATAAGTTTATACTAGTAACCTTTTACATAAAGGATTCTCTATTGACCAAGAAATTTTATTATTACAGTATGTACGTAAATCTGATGTTTTATCAACAAATCTGCAAGGACTACATCCCGTTGCCAACAAGACAACCAAGCCAGCCCTCGAAGTTGTTGATCTGCTCGACAGACACACTCCCATCTTAAGACCAATCAGAGACTCTCCCCCATTACCCCCTATTGTACCCCACCCTCCTAGTCAGCCCCGAATATCAACATGAAAGAAACCTGTGTAATAGACTTGATCAGTTGATAAGGGTCTGAATTTGAAATTTGTTGACAAATATTGCTTTTTATATAGCTATTTTGTACTACATATAATTGTACATATGTGCACATGTTAAATTTGGCTTAGCATTGATATCATATTTTAAATGATATAACAATGTGCCATCTGTGATATTTATTGATATGTAGTCTGTGAAAATTGATGTGAGCAAACTGAAATGTAATTGTTACCCAATAAATTTCCATTAATTTTCAGTTTATATTTTATTTCTATCTTACTGGTACTGATCAATGACTCATTAGGATTGGTTGTTTGGAAACACATAATACCTATATAAAAGGGAGAAAATGGAACATACCTGGGACCAATATTTGAACATGGACACGAAGAGTGTGTTCGAGATCGCCATTTTCGTTCTCCAGAGTCATGAATGACAAGAACATGTGCGCATGAATGTGTTTTTGTTCTTCAACCACACTACTGACATAGGTGGTGCGAGTTCTTGCACTTCGAACCCATTCTCGTGATGCGGACTCGGCGTTTGGGATCGGCAGGAATTTGTACTCGTGTGAATAACTGCAGTCTCGAACACACTCCCGCGTCTCAAGCTAGGTGTTTCACCTGCTGAGCCATCTGCTAACAGAACCATCCTAACTACCAAATTTGTCCCCCTTAAATGTTTTCATCCTGGAGAACAACCTCATATTCTCTCCTGGCAGACATATTCAAAAGTCAGTTCCAGGGACAGACCAAGTAACAAAATGTTATGGGAAGGGAGAAAATGGCAGTGCAATAAATTAAACTGAGAATTAAGCTTAATATTCCTAAATATCATCAAGAGCTATACCAGCTGTTATTTGGTTACCACAATGGAACCTGTATCCATTGTAGGTTTTGTTGCTTTTATTGCCTTCATGAGTAGTATCAACACCATATATCCAACTGTTGCTTTGCAATTTTGTGATGTACAACTATTACTACAAGGATTCTCTTCATTTCTAGGACCAATTGAGTCTTTCCTAAACATGGTCAAAATCTAGTAATCAAATTGATATGCTTTCATAATTAACCCCTGAATTTACAGGTCATATCGGTCACCTGCAGACGATGAGCATCACTAGCTCCAAGGGCTATGAAATCAATACTAAATCTTTTGTTTGCATATCAATAAAATCTAATATTCAGCAGGAGTATAAAATGTGTTCTTAAAATACAAATGCTCCCAAAAGTGCCCATGCTGATGAAATACAGGACATGATGCTTCATACCAAATTTCAAATTAATTGGAATGGTAGTTATGAAGTTAAAATTTGATTTAAAACACCAATGGCCGGGTTGCTTTAAAATATGTTTCGAGGAGTTTGTTGCACAAAGCAGGTACCAAGCTTCAACTCCATTTTCGAAGAATGTCTGATCACTTCCAAAAAGACGCCTGCACATCTTCAATGTTTCTATAACACTGTACAAGGTCTGAAGGATGTCAAACAAATGCTGTAAGAGGAGTTGATTACAAAAAAGGTAACATCTATTCAAGACATGCTTAAACGAGTACCACAAATGGTATATTATACGCCCGTCGGACAGTGAAATTCATCCTGCAAGCACATGCATTACACATTCTGAATAGAAATGCCTTAAAGTAGGTTATGGTGCACCAATCTATCTGACATGTGAACTGTTAACGTATTTCTCTGAGAGGGAGGTTGCAATATCTGTATCCATGATGAGGAAAAGTTCAGGAAACTTTTTGACTTACTTTTAGTCCTAAATTAGGTCACCAACAGACAGACCAATCCATCAGAAATGCAAACTGAACTTGTATTCCTCCAAGAGGAAGATTGTGGTGAAATTTCAAGACAATATCTACATCTGTAATGAAAAAAAGTCCAGAAAACTGACCTCAATTTAGCCCATAAGTAGGGCATGGTGCACCAATCCAGCTGAAAAGCAAATTCATTCTTGCGCTTCTTGAGGGAGAAGTTGTGACCAAATTTAGAAACTGTACATGCATCTGTTACAGAAAAAAGTTTGGAAAACATAACCCAGCCAGACAGAAAGACAGCGCCATAACACAATACCGGCATATAAAAATGACAAAGTTCAACTGCATGTAAATTTTTCAAAAAGACACATGCACATCTTCAATGTGTCCATAACAACTGTATAATGTTTGAGGAATGTCAAGTTAGAGGTGTGAGAGGAGTTGATTACACAAAGTAGGTACCCTATTACAGGGACACCTGCCTGTCAGCCAACCCACCATTCTATAAGCCAGATGCATGTTGTGTAGCCCGGCCAAAAATGTTCAATTGTTAACCCGCGACCAACGCTGACTAACTGCAGTAGGTAAATAACAAGAGGCCCAAGGGCCTAGAATCGCTCTTCTGATAAATTGTACAACCCCGGCATTTCTATTCTTAGCCTCTTAGTATTCTAAATCTTTAGTTAAATCCTAAGAATTCAAAAAAAGTAGGTCAATGTGACCTACTTTTTGGTTTACACATTTTGAGAACCCAAGAAATATCAACTGACAAAGTTTGATGATTTTAAGCCAATTAGTATCTGAATATTGAAATATAGCTGTCAAATTCCAATCGTAGGTCATGGTGACCTACTTTTTGGTCAGCGAACTCCGAACATGCAAGACCCATCAACTGACAAAGTTTGATGACTGTAGGTCAAATAGTATCTGAAATATATAAATATAGCCGTCCAATTCCAAAAGTAGGTCAAGGTGACCTACTTTTTCGTCAACACCCTTGAAACATGCAAGACCCAAAAACTGACAAAGTTTGATGACTGTAGGTCAAATAGTATCTGAATTATATAAATATAGCCGTCCAATTCCAAAAGTAGGTCAAGGTGACCTACTTTTTGGTCAACACCCTTTGAACATGCAAGACGCATCAACTGACAAAGTTTGATGACTGTAGGTCAAATAGTATATGAAATATATAAATATAGGTGTCCAATTCCAAAAGCAGGTCAAGTTGACCTACTTTTTGGTCGAAACCCTTCGAACATGCAAGACCCATCAACTGACAAAGTTTGATGACTGTAGGTCAAATAGTATCTGAAATATATAAATATAGCCGTCCAATTCCAAAAGTGGGTCAAGGTGACCTACTTTTTGGTCGACACACTCCGTAGACTCAAGATGCATCAACTGTCAAAGTTTGATGATTGTAGGTCAATTAGTGACTGAAATATATAAATATAACTGTCAAATGCCAAAAGTAGGTCACAGTGACCTACTTTTTGGTCGATACACTCCGAAGACTCAAGATGCATCAACTGACAAAGTTTGATGATTGTAGGTCAAATAGTGTCTGAAATATAGTAATTTAGCTGTAATTTAGCTGTCAAATACCAAAAGTAGGTCACGGTGACCTACTTTTTGGTCGACACAAACCGAAGACTGAAGACGCATCAACTGACAAAGTTTGATGATCATAGGTTTTACAGTGCCCAAAATATGCATCTAAAATTGAAAATGTGAAATTTGAATATTTGCAAAATTCAAAAAGTAGGTCACTGTGACCTACTTTTTTATAAATATGTTTCAAGGCCTCAAGATGCATCAACTTACAAGATTTGATGATTCTAAACCTCTCGGTATTTGAAATAACAACTTAAAATATATCTATAAATGATAAGCCATAAAATTCAGAAAGTAGGTCACGGTGACCTATTTTTCAGTTGACGCATTTCAAGGTCCCATAATCCACCAACTGACAAGTTTTGATGATCATAGGCTTCAAAGTGTCCAAGATATGCATCAAAATTAATTTTAAAATAAATACCTGCAAAATTCAAAAAGTAGGTCACCGTGACCTACTTTTGAGACAAACTTGACACAAGGTCCTAAGATGCATCAACTGTCAAAATTTGATGATCCTAGTCCTTATAATGACTAAAATATCTAAGATTTAAGGAATTTAAAAAAATTTTAAATTTAGGTCAACTTTGAAGTGACCTTGAGACCACGCCCTTTGCCCCAGGGTAATGCCTTGAACAATTTTTAATCTACAACATATCCTCATCCTTATGTGTAAGTTTGGTGATAATCTGCCCTGTGGTTCTTGAGAAGATTTTTTAGCAACCACTACTTTTGTTTGTATTTTCCTGATTATCTCCCCTTGTTAAAGGGTCACATCCCTCTATTTAATATGTATGAAAGCCCTTGGGCCAATGATACCCTGTAACAAATTTGAAAAAAATTGGCCAAGGGGTTCTTGAGTTATAGCCCTTTTTCTAAAAAGTTTACGCACACCGCACAAATGGCCATAGCATTAGCTCTTTGAGCCTTTGGCTCAGAAGAGCTAAAAATGGTTACAACGAAGTACATGTATTTACCATGATACTCTAAATTCCTTCTATCAATATGTAATCCACATCAATAAAATATTCTAGCATTCATTACAAACAGTGTTAAAGAAATATTCTGCATGACATAATTTAAAACACAATTCTGGAAAATAACATTAGAATTGTTTGTATGTAGTAAAGTATTGTGATTACATCATAATTGGTTGTCACTGTACAGATTTATGATTAGGGGGTCACACAGATGGTCTTTAGACTTGCAATTACAAAGTGTACCTGCACATGGTATCTGTACACAAGATATAAATAAAAGATACTGTACTACTTTCAAAGTACCAAGAAGCAGCTTTGATTACTCTCGAGGCTGGAGCAATGCTGCGGCATCCGATGGCTGCTGTAGATGGCAGGTGGTTGTTGAACTATAAGGAAATCAAACAATTTTCATTCCTTTATTTGTGGTATAACAATTTAAGTAGGACAAATATCACATTACGACATGTCCTTAACATACAGATATAACAACAAATGAAGTCCATAAACACACTGGACAAGGATGCAGTAATTCAACTGTATAACAGTGTATATATAGCAGGTCTTGTGGTAAGTTCAAACTCGTACAAATGTAACGTGCACAGCATTAAGTGCACCTCACAAAGTCATAAATATAAACAAACGGAAAGAAACGAGTCAACATTATCAAAATGATAGTATAAAGAGGTATAGCGCACTTGGTATGCAATTTCGCCTACATAAATACCTTTTTCTTTAATATCATTTTTTACAAATATTCTGCTATACAATGTCAGTTTATACTTGTGTTTACCCAAATTACTTAATAAAGATATCGATATGTTGATAGTATATTTATTTGACAAGCATAAACATCACCGTGATTATATAGAGTATATAGTAGATGTAACGTAATGGGCATAAAAAATTGCAAACTGTTGCAAAAGGCCACCTTAAACCAGAAATAAAACACTGAAGTTGTTTTACCTGCTTATGACTGTATATAAGTCCGTTTGAGGAAATTTGGTTTAAGGTGGCCCTCTTGTTGAAAATGGATAAAATATGAAAAAATCGTTCTCAAAATTTACCTTGAGATTTAGCAGCCTGTCAAAAGTTAAACCTTTAAACTTACAAGCCTGGGTGGCCTAGTGGTTTAGGTGCATGGTAATCCTACACTTAAACCATCCATTCCCCCGAGTTCAAGTCCAATATTTTGCCAATCTATTTTTTTTATTTTTTTTTGCTTTCCATTTTTTGGGGTCGTTTTCTTGAGGGGGGGGGGGGGGGGGGTAAAATGTGATACATATATAACAAATATTTGTCATTTTCATCATAACTTCTAACATTTGCAAGTTACAACTTAAAGAAAGGGAATTTATTCCGAGATCATTGTAGTTCCGCTTGTTTACACTAACATGTTCCTGTGTGCACAGGAATTTCAAACCGTAATGTGGATGACGAAAATCTAAACAAATACTACAAGAAAAAGGACACAAATGCACAGCATGTAATAAGTAAAAATAAGTCAAGGGAGGAAAAGAACTGTTATACAGTTTGACTTCTCAAAAAAAAAAAAAAAAATCAAAACTCATGTAGCAACTGTCATATGATATTTAGGCAAAGATGAACACTCGAATTATCAACCAAAGGAAAATGAACTAATGACATCTATTAAAGGCGCTGCAGTCATGTCAGAACAGTGAGTTAAGTAATGCCATATGTAAAAGGGTTGTTGTGTAATATGAATGCACAGGTCTATGAAAATATTGTATTGTTCATCATTCCAAATAGGGAAATGGTTTATTAAGTAAAGAACGACTCATATAAATGTCAGTAATGCTAAACTGCGGCAGTTATTTATTTTGGTTAACGAAACATCAAAAACGTTGGCCTTATATCTAAATATAACACGCCAGTCTATTATTGGAAACCGGTGTTTTCCATTTAGATTTCTGAGTCGGCCGTATCGTCAGCAAATGCGCTATACCTCTTTATGAAAATTAAGATATTTTCGATATCTAGCACACATATATCTGAGGTTCATAATTGCAAAAGTAATTCCTTGTTTTTATCCCCCTGCATTTCATAAAGCATTTTAAAAAAATCACATAGAAAACACCCATGTTCAAATGAAACCAAAATAACAAAATTTTCATGAAAACCTGTAGGAACATCTGAATCATTTCATTTCAATGGCAGTGAAAAGTTATCAGTTTGTAGATTTTCCACATTGTGCACTTCAAAATGACAGAATGAAACATTCACATTGATCTCGAAACCTGTATGTATATAATAAACGGATTCAGCACTATGGAAATTTTACATTTAGAATATTACAAGAACATCTATAATGGCACCATTTAAATACCAGACCTTTATCACTTCAACTGATAAAACCTTTAATGAAATACAAAATAGACAAAATGCCTGATGCAATTAAAACAATTCTATTAACCTTTCAAATTGATCCATAAAAAGAATTTCTTATTGAACAATCATACATTCCCTTAACCAAAACAAAAGACTGAAAATGACAACAGTACAATGAGGATATAAAATATTCACATTTTAACGACATGCCTGACCAGTTAAGATCTGATATCCATTATCCACAGAAGAGGCTGTTAGTAAATTCCACATACTACTTACATATATCCATTTTCTACTTCAATATAATACAATGTATCTTACGTCAATCACTACTCTATAATTCTGGTGATGCAATTTATTCACAATAAATAATTTTACATTTAATCTGTATGATGTGGGATTTGTAATATCAATAAAGAAAATAAAACAGTATGAAAAAAAGTTATCACTTCTCTTGGGATTCGTTGATTTCATGTTTTGGTATGGTTGAAATTTCTTTAAAATTCCCAACTACTGTAGATTACTAAATATATGCAAGGAATTTATAATCACGTAAGTTCGCAAGACGCATCACACGCGAAATAAAATTACCCGCTTTTATCTTTATATTGCTGAAATGCATGTTAAAACTATTGATCAATTTAATACACAATTCGCGAATTCATGATCATGTGATCTGACATCCACGAGTCATTTTGCAATATTTGAAAAGTACTCGCGTAAAATAAGGAATCTACAATATATCAAGAGAATTTTTAAATCATTGATGCCCTGAATATTTATTGCTAGAATTGTTCAAGCATGCAATCTGCAGTCTCATGCTGATTTTATTTTAGCAATTCATGTAACACAATGGCAGTTTATTATGAAAACATTTTCCTCACACACACAAAACAAGCTATCGTTACTTAGACAAGATTGCAGTAGAATTTACACAGACTGTATGTGGAAGAAACAAAACTACAAACAACCTCAAACTACGGGGCGAGATCAAATGTTCAATGTCTGACAAAAAAGTAAATTCACATAGTTTTCACCAAAACCTAAATATGATTAGTGTTGAAACTAATCGATTAACAAGTAAAAACATACGGGTATAAATAACACTCGGTATACCTTTTCTACTGTTTATTCACAAATGATAGTATGCATTAACACTATCAAATGCGCATTAAAATGTAATATTATTAATATGTGTTTTTAAACAGTCACTTATCTTTTATCATTTTTCACTAAAGAGAAATCAATGTTGGATGATAGAAACTTACAGGAGGTTTAACTCCCCCTCCCCCTAACTATTTGAATTTAGATTTTTATCTGACATCGATCTTTTGATCTCGACCCTAATACAGCAATGTAAAGGAATTATTTACATGACTGCATACAAATGCTGGGTAGTTCATGTACAAAAAATCCCACAAAATTTGAGACATCGTTTTACAATTGTGATATAAAATTGTGTATTGATATGCAGGGGTGGGGGGGGGGGGGGGGGGGGGGGTGTCTTTAAACAATACAAACCTAAGTAACATGACTAGGAATTATATGTACATGCAGGTCAAACATAAATGCTTTCTTGATTATTCATATAAAATTTTAGATATACATGCTTTGAGCTTCTTAACATACAATATTTATGCAGAATTACCTAAATGCAAAGGTGGTTTCTGAATCATGTTTCGACCAAGCTTCTAGTACATTGTGTACTGGAATTTTTTTTTTTTACCAATTTACATCCACATCCTGAATTGGCAAATTAAAAACTGGGTAAATCAAAATTTATTCATAACCCTGACTTAGTATTACATTATAATACATAGCTTTAGGCAAATTTATAATGGGACAAATCTTTAAATCATTTTTCTAAGCATCTGAGCAAAAAGAATGAGTGAAAATTTCCTGGTATACAGTACATGCACGTATGATGAAGACTTTTACATACATGAACCGGAAAACAGAGACTGAGAATAGTGACTAGACAGGACCCAGTTTCAGCACATCTTCATACATGTATCATTTGAATACCACAAAAACTGTAAACACCAAATTTAAACAAAAATTGCTTTCCATAGAAACCATAAAGAGTACATATAAGTATATCAGCTGCATGTATCCAAGTGTTATTTCAAATCCGTAATTTATCAACAGTTTGAAAGATGGAGTACGTTCACCACAGCGGTACTGTGTATAATATGGAATGGTTAGATCATGAGGCAGAAAACAACCAGTGTAGAGAGGTCAATTACTGTTGTGGGTGGGTCGGTGTGTACTATGCTGTGATCCCTGGGTGATTATTGCTGGTGGGTGATCCCACAGGGGACAGCCTGGCCGGAGAATCAGGGCGGGGCCCCTGTAGATTGTCTATGATTGGCTGAATATCACCCCAAACTTTTCCTAGCTGAAATAAAAAAAAAAAATGTCCTCCTTGTCTCATTCTGACTACACACAATATGGTTATAATGACCCTTCCTGTATAGCATTTCATTTTTGTTCTTACAAGGAATATTGGTTCATTTTACTTTAAAAACATGAATTTCAGACAAATGTTTTATTTCTAAAGAAATAAATGCCAAAGTTGAATGTACTTTGTTGGTAAAATTAATCAATCCACCAACCTCTCGGTGTGCTTTTGCTTGAATCTTTGTCATATCCCCCAGAATGTCATATAAGATATCCAGGTTAGCGTGTATCAGCTGGGTCTCCATTTGTAAACAGTGTAAGCTGTAGTAATTCCTGTTTTCCATATTGGCTATCTGACCCTCTTGCTACAAAAATTATTTGATATACCATTGCTGATTTGCATCATTTGATAGTGTAAATACAACAGAAACATGTTGGTTATCAAAACAAATGACATTTCTGTTTTTAACTTGCCATGCTACAACTTACATCAAGAATTTTTTGTTCCAATTGTTCAACTGCACCAGCCTGTTTGAACAAAAAGTATTCAAATTTACCATTAACTAAATTTTCTGTCAAACAAAATCTAAGCCTACAATAAAATGATCTACCCACAGAACATACTAGGTATTAAATAAATATCAGTCATGTTAAATCAATGTCTCGATTAAACAAATGTACACCAAACCTCAGAGGAGCTGACAGTGGCCGACATCTTTTTCTTTTTATATTGCCCCATTTTAGCGATCGCCCTTTGATGATCTTGTAGTACCCCTTTCTCGTGTCTCTCACATAAGTCCTACAAAATAAATGATGTTCCAGTGATATTTAAAATCCGTTGGAATCTAGTTTTGAACCACGATTATAAAGGTTCTGCTAAGCGGAATCACTTACTTTATTATCATTGTACATTCATATAGCGCTTTATCTAATCAATATAATTACGCTAAAGCGCTAATATATAAATCACACTAAAACAGAACAATAAAATCAAATACATGTACATAAAAAAAAAAAACATAAAATATTATTAAACTGAGATTAACATTATATTATAATAAGAATAGGCACAACTACATTACGCTTTTTTTTTGTTTTGTTTTTTTAATACTTACTCTGTAGGATATCAACATATCTTGGAAAAAAGATATTTTCTCTAAAACATGTTCATCTTCATCTGCAGCCTGCAAAAAGGGGAATTCCATTGTGTAAAAAATGAAAAGATACAGATTTTTCAGCCCAAGATATTATCAGGAAATAATGTTGACTATCAATTGATGAAAGGTGAAGATAATGAACAGTGATCAATCTCACAATTCCTATAAGCAATACAAAACAAAGAGTGTGGGATGAGGTGCATAGGAAGAGTAAGCATCCCCTGTCGACCGGTCACACCCACTGTGAGCCATATATCTTGATAGGTAAACGGAGTAATCCATAGTCAAAATCAGTCTGCCAAGAACGGCTTAACAATCGGTATGAAATATGTCAGACAGCATTTGACCCAATGATAGGTTGTATTGGCAAATGGGAAATATTTCTTTTACAAAATCATTTTAATATTACCCAGGTTTAAGTAAAACTGACAAAGTTTATGGCCTCTCTTTGTTTGTTAGCTTTTCGTTTCTGTGTGTATTGTTTATTTTCACAAACAAATACAGAGTGCTTGAATCACTCATATTTAGAACATACATCGTACTCAGCATTACACTATCTATGCATGTTGATACATCTCTTTACCTCTAGTGGGGATCTGGGTTAGAGTAGGTCCTCAGTACCCCCTTGCTTGTCATAAGAGGCGACTAAATGGGGCAGTCCTTCGGATGAGACCGCAACAAACGAGGTCCCATGTCACAGCAGGTGTGGCACGATAAAGATCCCTCCCTGCCCAAAGGCAGTAAGCGCCGAGCATAGGCCTAAATTTTGCAGCCCTTCACCGGCAGTGGTGACGTCTCCATATGAGTGAAATATTCTCGAGTGGGATGTTAAACAATATTCAATCAATCAATCATTTCTTTACCTCGACTGAGCTTTTCTCCGATATGGCAGCATACTCTACTGAAAGATGTTTGAACCCTTTCTGCAGATGAGCCCATGTATCATTAGTTCCAGTCGCCCAAGCAGAGATTTGGGTACTGTCGTTACTTAAATGACTATAATGAAAAGAATTCGCAAAATGAAGGATAAATCCTTATAAAATTCAAACAGATAAAACCCATTCATTTGATTTTGATTTGAGTGCTAATCTTGTCTTCAGTTTTTGATTTTTTGAATGATTAATCTGAGAGACAATGACATGAAACTGCAAACTAAATATCGTGCCCACTGAAATGGATTACGATGGAACTGCTTAAATTATCTGGGCATGCCTACATCCATGAAAATGGAATCATCATTGTTTTTCTCATGTATGTCACAAAAAATTCCTAATTTAGTGATGAACTGAAATTCCTTTTAAATACTGAAAAAGCAGTTTTTGCATAATATTTTACACAAATCACAATACATCAAAATTAATAAAAAGTACAGGAATTGTTTTCCCCTGTGCCAAAATGGCTCTTTAACATAAGTTCTGGTGTCAAGGATTCTCTGATATCAGTTACATAGATGTATACCTGCCTTAAATACATAAATCATAATACATGCAGTAATTTGCTGTAGCCTTAAGAATCAACCCAACTTGTTCAGGTAAATCACAGAGACTATCTGTATTTGTAGATGGTCCTACCTTAATTCCTGCCCAAACTGCAGCATATCACAGGCATAGTTAGTGGCTCTGAACACCATTCTCTCAGTGATGTCTTTTAATTTACACACACTGTTATATAAAATCCTAATGTGTTCTTTACTATTAGAAAGCTGTGTCTGAGTGTCCATTGGAACTAGGTCCTGGAATGTAGAAAAGTGTAACGTACAGTAAAACACAAGGGAGACAGTGTAACACTAAACTCTGTATACTGTAAACAAACTTTTTTTCATGAGCAAGGAATTTTCGCTACAATAGCGAGAACCTAGTCCGTGCGAATATTTCTTGCTGTGAACCAGTCCAATAATGTATCTTGTATTTTTAAAAGATTATCTCAGTCGTGAAAATTAGTCACCATGAACCAGTTCATCACTGATAAGTTGCGAAATAAAATTGTCATGAATAAAAGTTGGTTTACAGTACACTTTGTCACTTTAACATCTGTTTAGACTTAGTGTATATGTCACTTCAACATCTGTTTAGACTTAGTGGCCTACGTCACTTCAATATCTGTTTAGATTTAGTGTGTATGTCACTTCAACATCTGTTTAGATTTAGTGTATATGTCACTTCAACATCTGTTTAGATTTAGTGTATATGTCACTTCAACATCTGTTTAGATTTAGTGTACATAGAGTTGGTCGGCCAATGCTATCTTGGAGAGAGCTGACGGAGAAAGATCGTAGAGAATGGAAGCTCTCTATTGCCGACCCTCAAGAATGGAGATCTGAGGTGAGATCTGCCATGCGTGCAGCTAGCCAAATACCTGGAAGGGGGCCCACTGGTGTGGACACTACCCGTAATTCTGCACGGAAATAAAAAGGAATCGACAACAACAACATATGTCTACGTCACCTCAACATCTGTTTAGATTTAGTGTACATATGAATATCTGTTTAGATTTAGTGTACATATGTACACAGATTGAGTCTCCATGTTTTTTACTCATCAGAACTTGAGAAGTATGAACCTTAAATATTTTTGACCTTTGATTTACATGACTGTACACTCCATGAAAAAGCCTGCATTTAATTTGGAACACGAGTACAAGAAACAGTACAAAATTGGCCCCTAAGAAGTTGTGTAGGGTGTTTCTCTTATGACAGGAGTTGTAGAACTTTACTGAAGGTTGTATCAGGCACCATCAAGCTGTGACATACATTCTTTTTCATTGTATGAATATCAGGTTCTTCAGGTTCAAAGCTTAAAAACTGTGACAGGGGATAAAATCGCCAATATTTATTATATTAGAATATTTCTTCAAAACTCATTAAGTTCAACAACCTGTAATTTTTTTTTTTAAAAATTAAAGAAATTTAAATCCTCCATAAAACATTGAATTTCAAATAAAAGGACAAAACTTCTGCAAGAGAGGTCGAAATGGCAACGTGATCTAGAGTGATTCACAAAGAAGCTACACAGCAAGTTTCAGTTTGAAATGTGATAGAGAAATGAAAATAGAAACAGAAAACCCCAGACAGACGTACGTACTTACATCGCTGTACCATAATATGTCTAAACATGAGCGTATAAAAATATATTCCTGTTCATCTCTAAGCTTTAGGCCCATATTATGGCCTGGACTAGAATTTCATTTCTCATTCTATCAACAGCCTGGGCATACATTGCACAAAGACAGATAGACAAAGTGATTTCTAAATACCCGTCCCAATTTCTATTCCAGGATGTATAAAAATTTCTAATATATCTCTAGTTTCACCTCATCTTTACTAGCCAAAGGTTTTGGGTCCACTCTACTCCCTGAGTGGACTGAAAACCCTTGACTAGCAAAGATGGTTTCACTTTTGTGGTCCCTTAAGTAGCCCTGGGACTATGGTTTAAACAAACTATTGCCTAAATACACTGTAACATGATTGTTTTTACAATACAAATTTCATACATTGTTGTTTTTGAGGAGAGGAACACTTCATGACAATTTCTTATCTCAGAAGGCTTTCCTAATAATACAAGATATACCTACATGTAAGTAAGTGGACCAAAGTTGACACATTTTTGCTTTGGGAGCTATAGTATATGCAATTTTGAGTCTATTAAAGGTAGCCTTATACACATCCCATCATTTTTTGACCCATGATGACTTATCAAAATTAATGGCTCAAAGACTTATCAAAATTAATGGCTCAAAGTAGAAAAACTGTATTGATTTTCACTCAATATAGGTTTATTCAATCAATAACCAAAGAAAATATATATGTTGCCAAGTTTTTAAAGATGTCAGACATAAAAAAAACCCCAAACAAACAGAAAGTTTATATCAACATCAGAAAATCGCATATTTTCATTAAATAGCAAGATATCCATAAAAACTGTATAAAATGACAAATTTTCAATTTCAACAGTTTCAAAACACTGCTACTTTATAAATATCTATGAATTAATTGTGGATATCGAGGAAATCATTGTAATAGACACCCAGTGGAGAAATAACAGCGTATGAGTTATTGCCCTTGACAACATTTTTTGTAGTATCTAGATAATTGATTATTATAGAAAACCTTTCCAATATCAAATAGTTTACCAAATTGTTTTATTATACCCAGTCAACAAAATTCCTCCAAAAGATATACATGTGTGTATTTCTATCAATCACAAATTTTAATGAAATAAAGAATTTGCTAAAGTCTATGACATCATATGAGGGTGGAGCTACCTGGTGAATAAAATTGAATATCCATTATCCAAGGATGCTTTTTCTAATCTTTTATTAAATCTGTTTTATAGTAATTCTATGGATGAAGGTAAAAATAAGAACATTCCTCAAACTAATGGCTGAACAAATGGTCAAGTGAATAGAAAAGTTTTTGGATTGTGTTTGAGCTAATGAAGAATAACATACCTTTGCTTGACTTGCAAGATTACTGGTCATAAATTCATCTGGGATTCCCCTGAAAACTTCTTTAATTTTGTGTTGCATATCCTGTTTAAGAAAGGTGAAAATAATGAGATTCCTATCAATTTGTAAACCACTATTTGTTTGTATTATGAATTTATCATACACACACTTATGGTCACATTTTAATACTTTTTGTTCTTCAAATTTTTAGTTTTTATTGAAAATCATAAAGCAACAGAAATCTACCAATAGAATTAACTGCTTCTATCTATAATGAAGTATGGTTTCCGTGATGTAATTTTGTCAGTTGCAACAAGTAAACGATAAATGAGTTTTATAGCACTTTATGATGGGAGTTTTTTCTCCTAATGGAATGCCACAAAAATTAAACTTATACTTACTGTCCCTGAATAAGAGAAGAAGAATTTGACAAGTTTGTCATCATACATCTGTGGGTGTCGTGCGATGAGATTTAGGAAGCGTCGCAAGGATTTCCTCCTCTGCTCTATAAACTCTCGATTGCCTGGAAATACACCGCAAAATTTCAGCTGCAAATTTAACTAAAGATAGTGATGTATTTGTTAAAAGATAAGAGTGTCTAGATCTGCTTCATATAACAGGCCTATCATGTTTGTCTCCACGACAAATTTTGTGAATAAAAGTCAACACTAACTGCCTCTTAAAAATAAATCAATTTAAAACCAGCTATTTGCATACTAGATGGGATTGTTGAAACAACAAGAGGCCCAGGGGCCTTATAGGTCACCTGAGTATCATGTAACAACCTTCCAATGTTTGAATTAGGTTTGTGTTTAAATATAAAAATCCTACTTTTGGATGGAAGAAACATTGAATAGCTATGTGGTCAGCCCCGCCTTTGCACCAGAACCCCTCACCCAGGGGCCATAAATTTCAGTTTTGAAAGAAGCATCCTTGATCATCATTATCATACTATTAGTTTGTCTACTTAATACCCAGCAGCAGAGGAGAAGATTTTCAAAGAAATAAAATGCATTTTCACTATATGATCAATAGGGCCCCACCTTAATACCAGAACCCCTGACCCAGGGGCCATGAATTTCACAATTTTGAAAGAGGCATCCTTGCTCATCATAACCATGCTATTGGTTTGTCTACTTAATACCCAAGGACAGAGAAGAAGATTTTCAAAGAAATAATGCATTTTCACTATATGACTTATAGAGCCCCACCCTAGCACCAGAACCCCTGATCCAGGGGCCATGAATTTCACAATTTTTAACAAGAGGTACTGTGAGCAATGCTCACTAAGAATACCCCCCACTTAACCCAATCTCCCAAAGGGTGTTGGCGATAGGTATAAACTACCTCTTTTCTGAGTGTTGCTACTTCGATGTCCAGTGCGCATGACGTTTGACCTTTTGACCCCAAAATCGATAGGGAACATCTTCATCCCATGGGTAGTCCATATGTATGATATGGTGACGGTAGGTGGAAAGGATAACGCTTTAGAGCCCGGAAACCATATTGCTACTTCAATGTCCAGTGTGCTTGACCTTTGACCTTTTGACCCCAAAATCGATAGGGAACATCTTCATCCCATTGGGTAGTCCATATATATGATATGGTGACGGTAGGTGGAAAGGATAATGCTTTAGAGCCCGGAAACCATTGCATCTACAGACGGACGGACAGCCCGATTCCAGTATACCCTCCACAACTTGTTGTGGGGGTTATAAAGAGGCATCCTTGCTCATCATTACCATGCTATTAATTTGTCTACTTAATACCCAGAGACAGAGAAGAAGATTTTCAAAGAATTTCTACATTTTCACTATATGACCAATAGAGCCCCACCCTAACACAAGAACCCCTGCCCCAGGGGCCATGAATTTCACAATTTTGGTAGAGGGCTCAACGCTCATTATAATTATGCCCACAGTTTGGCTTCTTGATGTCCAGGAGTAAAGAAGAAGATTTTTTAAAATTACACTCATTTTGATGGTTTTTGCCCCACCCCTCAGGCCCCAGGGGGGCAGGGACCACGAATTTCACAATTTTTGTTCCCCTCCACCCACAGATGCTATATGCCAAAATTGGTTGAAATTGGTTCAGGGGTTTCAGAGAAGAAGCTGAAAAATGTTCAAATGTTAACGCACGACGCACGATGAATGACGACGGACAAAAACAGATAGCAATAGGTCACCTGAATGAATTCAGGTGACCTAATAAAAGATATATCAGGCCTGTTCAAACATGAGTGACAGAAGCATTGTACTGCTATCTTTCAAAACTTCACATAGAACATCAGGAAAAAATTGTCTAAGAGTATGTTTCCCCCCTCCCCTTTTTGCATGGGCCATCCACCACTTTTCTGCCTAATGTTATTGTAATGGATAAAAACCACAACAGTCTAATTTTTAAGATACAAATCAATAAAAAAAAATCCAACATAAATAAGTAAAAGGTGTATGAAATATCAACAGCTATCAGAATAACCTATATGAAACTTATATCAAACAATTACTAGAGGTATATAAGCCTACCCGAGATCTTAGGTCTATAAAACAATCAGTCACTCAGTTATTCCTAAAAGTCGAACCGTAACATACGGGGATCGGTATAGCTCCAAAACTGTGGAATGCCCTTCCAGAACATGTAAGGGACTGTAGAACACTGTGTGCATTCAAGAAGTCACTGAAAACACATTTTTTCCATCAAGTTTTCCAAGACTAGTTTATATCATTTCAGTCATTCGTGTAGGTTAGATTCTGTGAAAAACTGTGAAAACTAAAGACTGTGTGTCTTAGCTTTCGAGTACCATTTTGTGATGTTTTATTAAAAAAAAGAATTGTATGTTTTAATGTATTATACCCGAGACATTATATGCTGTGTGTGCGTGTGTGTATTTCATTATTATTATTATTTTAATACGCCCTGAAACTGATGTTTATTCTTATCTAGCATATTTATGGTATCTTGTATTTTCATGTTTTTTATGTACAATCAGGATAGGTACAGCTTTTAATGTTTTATTTATTTCCTATGTATTATGTGCATAACATTCTGTTGTAAGGTATATATATGTATTGTAAAGCACCTTTGAGCGTACATAGTGTATGAAAAGGGTGCTATATAAATATGGTATTATTATTATATTAAAACTAATCCATGAAATTAAGTTCTGAAATATCAAGAATTTATACCTGCTTGTCTACAATGTTTACAAACTGTCAATAATACATGTATATAGCCCTGCACTAACTCTATAAAATAACAAGCCTCACTTTCACATTTCAATGACAGCAGAGAAGAGTATGTGCTTGCTTAGGTACACTCTTGTGCAAATGATATCACACTGTGTTTGGTAATAAATAGATGCCTAACTATAATGATAGACTTATCAATGAAATCAATAAGTTTATTATCCCCTGCTGTGGGACATTCTCTAACTGTAATCCAAGTGTCCACCAGATTCATGAGAAATTGCATGCATGAAACTAGATCTTAAAGTTTCTATTCACACTGACACAAACATTTGATGAAATACCTCAAAATCCCATAATTTCAATGTCTCCAATTCTAATGCTTTGCAGAAAAGTTTTATCTGGTATACTGCTTAGTGAGGTACTGATTTCACGAGAAGAGGTGAAATATTGTGTTTCTCTTCGATATCTTTTACATTCACATTTCATTACTTTCATACCACAAAATCTACAAAAAATTTGACCTATAAAAATTCGAGATTTTACAGAGAGCGTATAGCTATAGTTACCTCCCATCATCTTCTTTGGAGGAAGTCTTGGAATAAGTCTGTATGGAAACCGTGTCATTAACATTTCTTGGAATGCCAGAAAATCGTTGTATCTTCTTAACACAGTTGTTTTGCAAACCTGCAAAATTGACAAATGCTAAGATAATTAAAGTCTAAACTAAGAATAGCCCTAAGGACAGGAATTTCAAATAAGAGGACCAGAGATATTAACCGTCACATGTGTACCACACTGAGACAATGTAAAACTAATACTGTATCAGCAGAATATTTAGAAAGAACTTAATTTTATCATTTTTCTCGACAGTGTTGAAATCGCTAAAATTGAATATCGCTCATATCAATTCCATATCAGGAGTAATAGCTATCTTTCTTGGAATTATAAAGTTGATAAAATTAGCTTTCCATGAATATATATGGCCATAATTTTATGGAAAAATTTATGAATTTGTGCCTCGCTAAAAACACCACTTTAATACATATGTATACGGTATAATATGTGTTACATATTGATGATGCAGTGAGAGAGTTTTCCATTTGGAGAACGGGATGTAGTCAGTTCTTTATACAAACACAGTATGATGATGGAGGACAGATGGATATCTTAATTCCTTTAACCGCCCAAACTTTGTTTGCAGGGACCATAACTAAAGCTAGTTTGAGGTCAGGTGAGAAGAAGAATATAAATTACAATAAACACATTTTCATTATACAATTAAAGAGACACTACAGCTCATTTTGCATAAAAATCATGAAATCACAATTTTCCCAGAGCTTTTTCAATTTTTGTTGCATTGTTGAATGTATGAACTTTGCGAAAATAACACTTATTTAAAGTCAAAAATTCTCATTTTAACGTAAAATTTAATACTTTTTGATGGCCTATACAAAAAAATATCGAGTCTCCTCCTTTCGGTCTTCAGACGCATGCGCATAGACAGTAAACAGTGCAGCATGTCGTCCATGAGAGAAAGTGTAGTGGATAGATCCAGAATTTTGACAGATTCTGTGAGAAAAGAAGTTAAAATAAAATGAGATAAAACTCATATGTGAAATAAAATTGACCTTGCGATCAGTATGACTGTTGGAAAACAAAGGCCTAGGAGAAACGATTGTAACTCAGTGGTGGATCTAGGATTTCTGAAGGGGTGTGTGAAAATCAAATATTAGCCAAAGTAATCGGCTTTCTGGGTGCAAAATTTGGATTTTCACTCACAATTTGTGGCGAGAGGGAGGGGGATCCTGCCCCCCCCCCCTAACTCTGCCATTGGGACAAGCCGCGAAGACACTGTTTTAAAAGTAAGTGCTATTTTTATCTGAATACGACGTACAGGTGTTAGTTGTAAAAACATCGGTCAATTGGAACATGGAAGGGTTTCTGTTGAAACAATGATTTATATAATTATTTATTATAAGGAGCAGGGAATAATCGTATACTTGAAAGGTGTGGACCCCTTTGAAGGGGAATTCACAAATAATTTCCTTCACAACACCTTTTGCTGTCATTCAAAACCACGTGATGTAAATAAGCATTCAAAAGTAAGAGTCAGCATGAAGAAACCTTTGAATTCCGCACGATCTTCAAAGCGCATTTGAGAGTAAATTGATGTATCCCAATTGTTCAAAATTGTCAGTATCGATATGATATTTATCATTTTATCAATACGTGTTTTCAAAAACACTTTATTAAAATGTGGAAAATGAGCTGTAGTGTCTCTTTAATATAGCTAAGCCCTAGGAGCCAAGGCCCATGAATCCATGAACTTCAAAATACTGGTACAGACTTCAAATGTAATTATAACCCATGCATTCAGCACATGTGATAATGTTCCGGAATTAAAAATCAGGGCAGGAAATTCTTAAAATCACTACCTAAGATGTAACTGATTATCATATACTGTACTAATTACAAAAGGATAATAATAAATCTATCTTACATAAAAGTTTATATCAACATGATCAAAGGAAATTTCATATAAACTGGCAAACTGCATGACAAAACAGCCTTGAAATATGTAAAAAACACTTGTACATGATCCATCTCATATACGAGAAAGTTTCCTTTAATATTTTTAAAACATTAAAAACATAATTACACATCATCATGCTTTACTTTTTGAATATACAAATCACATGAACTCATTTCACAAGGACACTTAAAAACCCTTGAGCAAGCATGGCATAAAATATGTGTGTTGAACAATGTTGACAAGTGAGATTTTCTTGTATGTAACTTCAAAATTTAAAATTTGCAACATGAAAATATATAAATGTACTGGTAAACAACAATATATTACTAAACCAATCACAAAGCTTATAAATATCTCAATGAGAAAAATGTACTGTCAGTCTACTCCTGCAGGATGTGATTGTAAAGCTTGGTGCTTACTGTATAAGAAAATATGCCTTGAAAATGTTAGAAGGACATTTAGGGAGAATTTGGAGTAAAAAACTAAACTCCAGTGGATAGACAGGTTGACCCAGAGAATACACAGTTAACTGTGCTTAAGTGCAGTATTCACAATTTCCATTGCTTGTAATTTTATACTGTACACATATTTTACAACAAACACTTAAAAAAAAACCCATCCAGTCCATGTTGCATAAAACAAAGACTAAATTTAGCTTATCAGTAATAGAATTATAATTGTAGAATGTCACTTTGCCCATCAGCAAGTGTATCTAATATTCATCCAATCCCAACTCTGCTCACTCTGAAGTACTTCTACTTAGGTACAAGGATCTCCTTTTAATCTGTGCTTCACACCCATGTACTATGTGCTATAATTTCATTTCCTCTCCAATGAAACATTTAAGAGGATAAGAGCTGTTAGGTAATTATAAAGTTATAGTGGTTAATGGCTACTATATGTAGTAAAGCACGATCAAATATCTTAAAGAAACATTAGCTCTAAATCTGAAAATAAAAGTGCTATAATGATAGATTTGTATGTACATAATCATTGAAAAATTAAAACAAAGTTTTATCAAATAAAGATTTTGGTTCTATTGAATCTATAACATTATATAGAAATCAATTTTTATACGGGAAGACAACAATATAATTTTGCTTCATTCAGAAACTCTGAATAGATTTTCTAATACAAATATCAATAATAAAAGTTTACATACTTTATTTTTTTTCTCTCATTGAAATAGTAAACCAGTTTTGCAACAAAAATTTACGACACCAAATTATAAACTTCTAATATTGCTTTAATAATTATTTTCAACATTTTGAACTCTGGATCTATAGCATAATACAAGTACAGTGTACATGTTCTAGTTTGCTGAATGAATCAACATGAATTTCATTTCCATTAACATGATTAACAAAATCAGAAAGAAAAAAAAAGTTCAGTCTGTATACATGTAATTCATCTGTTAGGACAACAGCTATCAACTAAACTATCTATAAATATTTGTTGTTTAGCAAGCTATTTACAGATTTATCTTTATATATATTTGATTTCCTTATACATTGTTATATGTACATTTTTTTACCACGCAAAAATATATCTTGCTTTATAGCAAACAAAAGAATGAGAAATTTCATATCCATTAAACCTAGGGCTAGATAAAGTTTCAAATCAGTTACTACATGTAATAGAAAACCCTCCAGGAATAATATTTACCTGGCTTGTTACTTCATATTCCACATGTTTCAAAATAAGTCCTTTCTTTTCTGGTACAAGTTCTACTTTGATTGTGTCCAGTTTGCAAAGTTCATGGTAGGAATATCCCAGAACATTAGGAGATTTCTGTCTTCGCATTTTGATGCTTGTTGCTCGTAGGTCTGATAAATCACCTAGGTTAGGTCTGGGAAGTTCTATAAAAGATTATTAGAATTGAAGATGGCTATAAGTAACAATAACCTACAAAAGATCTGTGTTATTATTTCTTCTCCATCCTATTATGTTCAGTGGTTTCAGTATTTCGTTAAAAGAGATATTCAGAAAATTCTTAAATGATAATTTACATAATTTTGATCAGACATGTAACATACAATACAATATCACTGAAATGATTTTTAAATGTTAGAAGAAGACAAGCATGGTAAGTGCTTTAATAATCATTAATATTATTATTCATTTATATATAATTATACAAAAAACTTTTATTTCAAGTGTATGAGTGAAGTAAGGGCTTCTCATCACTTTATGTTTTAATTTAAAATACTATAATTTACAATCTCACCATGCCCAGAAAAACTTTCCAACAGTTTTTCACTGACAGTTTTGCCTTGTTGGGCCAGAGCAGTAAGAGCCAAAGCTTTGTACAGCCCGACGCGAGTTAGGTAGCCCTGCTTGCTCTCTACCATGTCCCATATCTAAAAATCATAGAAACTGATTTATGTATAAATACACCGAATAGTTAGAGCTGCATTATGTTTGTTATGTTTACACATGCCCTTCAAAGGTTACCAATGATTGAATAATACAACATAAAAGTAAATTCAAATATTCTTTAACATATGGGCCCACACATAACAATATATACTAGATTATAAGTATCTAGGCTAGTTAAAAATTTATGGTTTTATCTGCTTATTAATAGGAATGCAGTAATAGTCTGGATACCTGCCATGTTAAATTCTGCTTTGAATATATTAATTTCAATTTCCCTGACTAGTTCAAACAACATGATATGCCAGACTTGTAAACATGCATGTATAGAATAGAATATGATTTATTTCCAAATTAGGGCCCTCTCGGGCATACAGCATACATGATTGTTAACATTTCAATGTGCAATGACGATAAAAAGAAAAACAAAACAAGAGTAAAAATCTGCACTATTAGTATGAGCAATGTTCATACATGAGACGTTTGAACATGATAATACTTATTTGCATTATATGTAAGTACCACCGTGTATCCTAATGCAAAACAGTCAGAAATACACATAGGGAAAAAAAATATATATATATATATATATATATATATAGATGTCTATATATATACACGTACATAACAACTCTACATGTAATAATAGTAAAGGTAGTAAAGTACATATGATTAACTCCACTGTAATGCAAAAGATACCACGGGACAGTGCATTGGTACTAGATCAACATGTCATGTTTATAATGAGTGCATATGTGCAATATGGTTTCATATGGTTCACACATAATATACAGTAATGCTAGTAGTATGAGCTTAGACAATGTACATAACACGAGACATTACTTGATGTAATATATGTAAGTACCACCGTGAATCCTAATGCAAAACAGTCAGAAATACACATAGGGGAAAAAAATACATATACATATATAGATGTCTATATATATATACATGTACATAACAACTCTACATGTAATAATAGTAAAGGTAGTAAAGTACATTATGATTAACTCCACTGTAATGCAAAAGATACCACGGGACGGTGCATTGGTACTAGATCAACATGTCATGTTTATAATGAGTGCATATGTGCAATATGGTTCACACATAATATACAGTAATACTAGTAGTATGAGCTTAGACAATGTACATAACACGAGACATTACTTGATGTAATATATGTAAGTACCACCGTGTATCATAATGCAAAACAGTTAGAAATACACACAGGAAGAAAATAATAACAATATATGCAATGACACATAATAATATTAATAGACACGTAGTACAAGTACATATGATTGAATGGAATGCAAAAGATACCACGGGACGGTGCATTGGTACTAAGTCAACATGTCATGTTTACAAGGAGTGCATAATTATGTATAAACATATTGGTTTGAACTTTCACATGTTTCATTTTATATTGCTTCTTTAATCAAATCGCAAAGGGCTACAAGTACATCAGTATTTTCACAATTGAGTAACCATATTAATCTATTCATGTTGTCAAGACTGGAAAAATGTTCACATTGTTGTTTTATAATTTCATACATGTTCTGCCTGAGTGAGTTATAAGTTAAACATTAAAAAATTAGATGAATTTCATCACCAATTTTACAAGAAGAACACTTTGTGCAAAATCTTAAATGTCTAGGGATTCCTGAATAACGACCTCGTTCTACTGGTAAATTGTGCGCTGATGTACGTAATCTTGCAAGTGTTTTACGTTGTGCAGGTGGTAAGAGTGTTAAGTAGTTTTCAAAAACAAAATTAGTTTTAAATTTAACATAAGTTTCAAGTTTTCCATATTGTAAACTTCTGATATATATATATATGTATGTAATTATCTTCAGTTCATGTGCTTTGTATCAAAATCATGACTGATAAAAATGTAAGACAATCATGAAAGTTTAGATTTGCACGAGTTACATATGTCCAGCATGCAAAAAAAATTTCCTCAAAGGTTAATGTTAAGAAATATGTAGCCATCTTGGGATCCGCCCACTTCAATGTGGGAGGTACAGTATGGCAGAGTTGAGTACCTTGAAGATTTTTAACTATAAACTCTGTACCAAGTATATTAGATGATTTATATTTTACCTGTGATATTGTTGGGCGTGGCAAACTGGACTTTAACAACAGCTGTATAAAAAGATCTTTATCCACCTGTTCGTTGTGGGGGCACAAAATTTCATATACCTCTCGATAGTAGGCCGGAACGGACCCTTCAAATAAAGCAGAATACATGTAGAATGTATCAACTGTAATAGTTTTACAAACTTTAATGAATTCTAAGGAATGAGAGTCATGTCGCGTGACTTCGTGCAATTTATATCGTAAACAAATTAGCAAGCTTACCGAGAGTCAGATCCGCCGACATTTTGAAATGATCATGTGACCAAGGAACTTAGTCAACTCGTACCTTGACCAAATCGGACCCAGACGTGCATTTTAAGATTAGATATTTTTTTTCTTTAAACCATTTATTTTTTATAGATGATAGATTTAGAAATAAGTATAGAAAAATCTTCATAAGTAGTTGTATAATGAAAATATCACAAAGCCCATTGAATAGTTTCTTTACTTCTATAGGAGGAAAAAATTAAAAAAAAAAAAAGATTAATATTTTTCTTTAATTAAAGTAAATCGTACAATGGCTGATTAGTTACGAATTTTATTTACAATACAGTATATCAATACTCAAACAATTTTTACAATGTATTAGAATTACAATGCTACAATATTGCTACACATAGTTTTTTTCCTCAACTTGATCCAATATGTAGTAGCATTACATTTGCGAAAAAAGTTCATTAGTATTTTTTTTTTATCTCTCTGTGTCATCATTTTGGGAAGTTCTTTTTTTTTTAAAAGTTCCTTTTGAGTCTGTTGGGGTAATTCGCTGTACCAGGAATTTCCGTTGATTAGTCGAACCATTGACTTCCATGACACTGTTTACAAATGGTGTCAACAACGGACATATAGTTGTGATGGGAATGACGCCGCTAAAAGATCAAACAGAATTATAGAACATTTGCATATATATTTTTATATACATATTACTAGCTATATATAAGTCGAAATTAAATCAGAAGCATGCATTTTACGTGCACCTGAGAATTTAATTTTGATGTCAAGTTTGGACACGAGATCTATGCACGTTTACTATGCCGAGAAAGCTTTTGGTGAGTGATTTTAATTCAATTTTATTAGTAGTACGTATGCTTTTTATGGTAGCATTGTTACATATATTTAGTTGTCATAACGTACAAAACAACTGGACCATTTCTAAGATGAAATGAAGCCGAAGGAAAACTTGTACATCATTTCTATTTAAAGATTTTGTTTGATATAAATGCAGTTGTGCTTAGTAAATAAAACGACTAAATAGATTTTAGACTATTTGGTTAGGGAAAATTTAAACTATTTATCGGACTTTTGATCCTGTGATGCTACGTACACCACATGAAATAAAGTCCCACAAGGATCATCATGATCGCACTAAACTACAGTAGCTCACTGATATTGATGGTAGACTACAACACACATCATTCTTTCCATGTGGCAAGCAGAGTGTGAGAATACATGTGCCTGTTTTTAGTAAACACATGTGGGAGAAATGCATCAATGGCCAAATCAAATGACATGTCAGCTGTTGTGATGTATTTCATCAGTCTTTATATCCACGGGCAATTATATCACCTGGGTTCTAATTTACTATTAAAAAGTACTCTATATAGTAAATTTGAACCCAAGTGATATGATATGGGCTAATTGTTTTTATCCAATGAATCAATGGTTCAGAGTGATCGTGGTATTAATATATACATGTACAGTGCCTCCAGTACAAGATTCTTGATATTGTTAGAATGTGCATCTTTATGTGCCAAAATTATTTGGGATGCAAGAAATAAAAAAACAAAACAAGAGACACATTCTTGGATTCAAGCAAACCTTAGTTTAAAAAAACAACCAACAACATCTATTTAGTAGATCTACATGTATTTGAATAACTTGTCATTGCGGTTCTGATAATGGCCTACACAGAAATCTGACATGAAGTACACTTAATAGCAATGCATGCCCAAAAGCTCTGAGAAAAGATTTCATCCAATTTTAAATTTGCGTTGGCCCAGTTTTGATTTTGCCTCCTTAAGATGTGGGGGGAAATTGTGAAATAAATGATGTTACAATTATTTTTGTAGCAAGTTATGTTACTGAAAAATAAAGTATATTTTTCAGTCAATTTAAATTGCATGTTACAAACCAAGTTGAACTATAAGCTAGTCATTTTCACTAGCCAAGGGTGTTTAGTCCACTCTACTCTTCACATTGAGTGGACCGAAAACCCTTGGCTAGCAAAGATGTAGGCTATTTTATATTCTGGATAATCTTGACAGTACATGTAATTATTTCCCTTGACTGTGCCTTATTGATCAATTGATAGTTCCTGTTTTGGACTCTAATATAGGTACATGTATACAGTTTATATGCACATAGCAAGTTTTCATTCCTTGAGATTCCAGTTCATGTATATCTATTCTAACTCTTTTTTCAGAAATACAATTCAGATGACTATGAGTCAGATCCAGACCTGCACACAGTAACAACACTTGTAAGTTACAATTTTAACGAAATTAAATATATTTTTTTCTGTTTGACTTGGATGATAGCCTATTGATGGGACAGCGAACTTACATGTATATAAACTTGAAATTTTTTTTTTGCTCTGTACAGAAAACTGCACATACTTTCAAACGGAAGCTTTCGTGGTAAATGATTAACATCAAAATAAAAGTAAATTCTAATGCAGTATAAGATGTTTTGTATGAAAATTCCAGAGATGTTCACAACTGTCAGATTAAGGCAGAGCAAAGTTTTCATAAGTCCAGTATAAAGCTTACTGTTGATATATATCCTGATGTTTGTTAAAAATATTTAGTTTAGTTATGTTAAAAGTTAAATTTTCAAAAAAAGTTTCCATTTTAAAAGTGTCCACACTAACTACCTGTGCTTCACATAATTATTTTAATTTAAAGACTCTTCTGACTTTCAATTTGGTCAAAGCTTACCTCATTCAAATAAGCAGAGGTAAAAAAAAAAAAAAAGGATTACTATGACAATTTTGAAGTAAAAATTATAATCTGTGAGCCTGTGAAAAAATATATGAACAATAAGGCTACCCTGCTTTGATTTATTATACCCCCCGCAACAAGTTGTGGGGGGGGGGGGGGGGGGGTATACTGGAATCGGGTTGTCCGTCAGTCTGTCGACGCAATGGTTTCCGGGCTCTAAAGCATTATCCTTTCCACCTACCGTCACCATATCATATATATGGACTACCCATGGGATGAAGATGTTCCCTATCGATTTTGGGGTCAAAAGGTCAAAGGTCAAGCGCACTGGACATCGAAGTAGCAATATGGTTTCCGGGCTCTAAAGCGTTATCCTTTCCACCTACAGTCACCATATCATACATATGGACTACACATGGGATGAAGATGTTCCCTATCGATTTTGGGGTCAAAAGGTCAAAGGTCACGTGCACTGGACATCAAAGTAGCAATATGGTTTCCATTTAAATTCTTTAACGGCTTTTTTCATCGCATGGAGATGCTGTGTTCCTAGATACCTTTTGGATCATAGTACTGAAGTTTTACCTATTACCAACACCCTTTGGGAGATTGGGGTAAGCGGGGGGTATTCTTAGTGAGCATTGCTCACAGTACCTCTTGTTTTCATTGTTTGGGAATTTTGAAGCAGAAATTGAGGAAAATGCCTGTTGTTTAGCATTGGAGATGGGGCCTTATTTTGGTGTCATACAGATCCTTAAAAAATTCCTTAAAGCTTTGTTCAGGCCATAGTTTTGTTATGAAATAAACATGAGAGAAAACTAATAATATCACTTTAAATAATGAATGACTAGAGTTTGAAAGAACTGTGATACTTAGGTGACTGTTAGGGCCCATGGGTCTCATAAGTCATCTCAGATTTTCTATGTTTTAGAAAATTTTTTGCTTCTTTCAAATGGATTTGATTTTAACCTACTAACTTTTTTTTACTTTTGGTTATTTCAAGGTATCAAGAAACACTGCACCTGTTAAATCTAAAAAGAAGGAAGGTAATTAAATTCTGGAACAAATCTTCTTTGTCATCGACATCGTCATCTTTGTTGTTGTCATCAGCACCAAATATTTATCTATTTGTAAATGCTTATTTAAACAAGTTTGATGTTCACATTTTGAAGGTAAAAATAAAAAGAAAAAAGAGAAAAACAAGAAAACTAACAAAGGTATAGTATTTCATTTTTAATACACATGCTATAGTCATGACTATACTAACATGACTACACTAAATTAACGTAGAAAACAACAAAGTTATTTGATAGTACTTTTGAAATTTACTGATCATTTATATTTGCAATGTTATCTTATTCATGAAAGAATTCTTGTAGTTACTCCACGCAACAGAGCCCACAGTGCTCCTCCTGCAAGGAGTGGTCGGACAGGTCATGACCTTTGGATGACAGCTGTCAAAAACAGGGAAACATGTAAGTTTTTAAGACAGTCCTGTTTTATATATAACTTTTAAATTCCATCCTTAGGATTGCAAAAAGTAGGAAGCAGTGTTTGGTTGCCTTGGATAATCACTTTATTTTTCCAGCTCATATGACCCAATAAATGATAGTAATAATGAATAATAATGATACTTTATGTAGATATCTGATCAGTACATCACACTATCCCTTCATCGGGACCTCTCAAGGATATTCTTCCAAAAAGTGAGAAAGTAGTTGATAGTTGGTAAAATGTATGTACAGTCAAACCTCGGTACCTCAAACTTAATGGAACCAAGAAATTCAATGTCCGAGGATTTGAGATATATCGAGGGTTAAAATACTTCAAGAATAAGTGATTGGGACTTTCGAATCACTTCAACATAGCCATGGTATTTGAGATATCGGTGTTCAAGATATCGCAGTTTGACTGCATTATAGGACAGCTTTCTGGTATTCAGTGGTAGAACTTTCTGAATTTTGTGTAAATGTAAATAATGTCATCAGATTTACATGCTGAATCTACAAGAAAATGATAATGAAGTGACTGATGAAATTGAACATGAAACACGTTTTCTTCTTCAGCATTTTAAAGTATTTGTCCTGAGATGTGTAAATTTAGAACAGGATTATTTAACTTTTATTCCCTTGGCTGTGTTCCCATAAGCATATCATTGTTTTATCTGTATTCAAAACCATTTGGTTTCATAAACACAATTTTTTAATTTCATACAAGTTAGAACTAATTAAGTGCTGATTCAATTAAACATACATAACTCGGATGTTTAAAGTTGTATTGTCAGCGAGGATTTCTATATTAGAATAATTTACACATAGAGGAAGGTCATTAATAAACCATAAAACAATAAAAATACAATAAAATAAAAGGGTCTAAGTATTGATCCTTATGGTACTCCTGCTGTGATAGGTATTGATTGACTGATTGAATGTTGTTTAACGTCCCTCTTGAGAATATTTCACTCATATGGAGACGTGCTGTGATAGGTGATATCAGATGTCACTCATGCACTGTCTGGTTTCAGTCTTTATGCTGCTGCTGTAGGCCCAGTTCCAGTTGGCTTGCATGATTCTAAGCTTTTCTGTCGTGAGCTTATACTGACAGATTGCAGACTTTAATATCTTTTTTCACACGACCATGTCTTCCTGGGTCTGCCCCAACCTTTGCAACCTTGGTCTCTTAGGTACCTGACATACGATGTACACAAACTTTTTTTTCACATTTTGGTTAATATTGTGTAATATAATTCAAACCAATTCATTGTCATCCGATTGAATTTATAGCATTTTGATTTTGCAGTAGGAATATCAAAATTGAATGAATAAAAAATATATGATCAAGTCAAAAAACTTATTTAGTAAAATAGTGTATATGTTGTGTGTTACAGCATCGTTAATTATCCGACATCCTGAGAGTCCGCGTCACAAAAGCACTACAGAATATTGGGTTGATACACTGAGAAAGACTGGCACAGGTAAGCTTTACAGGCCTTCAGAGACACAAAGATAAATTTCAATGTATACGAATCATAATTAACTGTAGTATATTGTAAATTATAGTGTATTTCAAATCCCATTTGACTGTAGTTTATTGTACAGTGTAAATCCGGTTTGATTGTAAATCCTGTTTGATTGTAATTTATTGTAAATCCTGTTTGATTGTAATTTATTGTAAATCCTGTTTGATTGTAATTCATTGTAAATCCTGTTTGATTGTAATTTATTGTAAATCCTGTTTGATTGTAATTTATTGTAAGTCATTATAAATCCTGTTTGATTGTAATTTATTGTAAATCCTGTTTGATTGTAATTTATTGTAAATCCTGTTTGATTGTAATTTATTGTAAATCCTGTTTGATTGTAATTTATTGTAAGTCATTATAAATCCTGTTTGATTGTAATTTATTGTAAATCCTGTTTGATTGTAATTTATTGTAAATCCTGTTTGATTGTAATTCATTGTAAATCCTGTTTGAAATGAGTTTGTTTTGTTTTTTATTTATTTTTTTCTGTGGTTTAATACAGGAATCACAACACAGAGTACAGGCAGTGTGGGAACTATAAACACCTTTACAGGATTACACCGCCCCAATGAGGCAGTGATGGCTTACCTCAGTACATCATCATATCTAAGACAAAAGATGGGAACAGAAAAAGCCAACAAAAAGTACAATGATCCTACAGGTGGGAAACTTAGGAATAATTAGTACTGGGCTTGTGACTAACACTAGTGTTAGTAATGGTTACTAAGACAATGATCCTACAGGTGGGAAACTTAGGAATAATTAGTACTGGGCTTGTGACTAACACTAGTGTTAGTAATGGTTACTAAGACAATGATCCTACAGGTGGGAAACTTAGGAATAATTAGTACTGGGCTTGTGACTAACACTAGTGTTAGTAATGGTTACTAAGACAATGATCCTACAGGTGGGAAACTTAGGAATAATTAGTACTGGGCTTGTGACTAACACTAGTGTTAGTAATGGTTACTAAGACAATGATCCTACAGGTGGGAAACTTAGGAATAATTAGTACTGGGCTTGTGACTAACACTAGTGTTAGTAATGGTTACTAAGACAATGATCCTACATGTAGGAGACTTAGGAATAATTAGTACTGGGCTTGTGACTAACACTAGTGCTAGTAATGGTAGATGGTGACTATTAAGGCCAGTTGATACTGATTTCATCATTTTGCCACGACAGTTTAAACTTTTTTTTTTGCCTTGCTGATATCAATGACAATATAGTGGGATGATCACAGATGATCACAATCTATGCATTAATTTATATCAGCAAAAGTAACAGACCTTGGGGCCATAAGACTGGGCATAGGGTCTTAATATATAAATTGTGGGTATACATGCATGTGTAAATAAACTAACTTAGTGACATATGTATGTGCCCACTATTTATATATTTAAAGACCCAAGCATCTTTGGCTCTAGAGCCATACAACTGAAACAAATTACTTCGGACATCTGTGTCACTTCCTCACTCTGTGTTTCTGAAATTCTATAAAAGTGAGTGTGAATTTAGAAATGAATTTATGGTTGTTGTACAGGCTCCAGGGTCATAAAACTGAGACAAACATTTTTTTTCTTAGTTTCACTTTTATAAAGTGAAAAGGTGAAACTGGGATCAAAAGTGAGATCCTTGCAGGCTAGGATTTCTCAAAAAAATCTTAAACTTAAGTTTGAGTTTTCTTTTATTTGAGCAGTCAAAATTTGAGTAAAATCTTGTACTTACCGAGGTAAGTCCAAGTTTCAACGTATGTTTATTTTGAGACATCCATGTCAATACAAGTGTTTTCCTTAATGTAAGAATTTAATGTTTTAAGCTTCCTATTATGAAATCAAAGTGTGTACCCATGATATATTTCGCTTTCGTATCTTCTCAGCAAAACCTCCGACGGGAACCCCAGCATATCGATCCCAAGAGGAATATTATGAGCAGGTGCTAGAACTGAAAAAAGTAAGTGTCTCTGTTGATACATGCATGGTAAAAAATATATAGATTTTTGAAAGGTTTTGATGTATGAAAAATTGTGAAAATAATTTTCCCTTTTTCCCGCCCAGCAAATGAAATCCTTAAATCAAGAAATTTCAATGCTCAAAGCCAAAGTTCGAAGAACAGAAGAAGACAACATTAAAAAGGTCAGTATTTTGAAATACACATTGGAAAAATAGACCTGCTGTCTGTTGGATTTATGACTGAATAAATATTATAAATCATCTTTAATTATTCTGTAGGAAAAAGAAATTGAAGGTTTGTTAGATCCTACCAAAAGTGAGGAGATGCGACGAACCATGGGTGAAAAGCGACCAGAGTCCGGGGCCGTGATTCAGAGTTTGAAACAAAAGATTCTGAAGCTAGAGAACCAGATTAGGGACAAAGAATCCACATATGCGTAAGTCGGTTTTGAAATCTTTGACATTAGAGGAACTGAGTTACATTGTTTGAATTTTTTTTTTTATGTTAAATATTAAAAATATTAATCATTTAAAGTTGACAACCAAAATTTGAACCTTCTTAATGCAAGGGAAAGAGCAATATTTTGGCCTTAACTCTGTGTTACATATATTTGTAAAGAAGACTTGAGCCTTGTTTATGTTTACAAACAAAGCATCCTGATTTTGCAAAAACACAAATCTAAACTTTGAATGGCACATTCTGCCCAAAGAATACTTGAAATCTGATATATAACATAAACTTCAAAACTTCGTAAAGCAATAAAATACCTCATCAATCTTTGTTTACACAAGAAATAATAAATCTTATATAATGAGCCTATGTCATGATGTATAACCTTAATGTTTTTGGTGAAACTATTTAAACACATTAGACAGTAGATTAAAAGTGAAAAACAAAATTTGGGAGGGAAATCATGAATCTGTCCCATTAATGTATGACAAATATGTTTTATTTATGATACCATAAATTGTGAATCAAAATTGTTCCCAACAGTATGATCACTGTTTATTTTAACTATCACCAAAGGTACTGGGGTAAATGGCCAAAACCACATCGAGTAATATTCTGTGAAGGTTTATAAAGGTTGTTTATAATTTTCTTTTTTTTCTTCAGAAAATTGCATGCAGAGTTAAAAACCACAAAAGTAGAGGAAATGAAGGCACAGCTGGAAATGTGCTTCCAAGAGATAGTCCGGTTACAGAATCTTAAAGACACTGGAATGATGGCCACATCTCGGTAAGAGAATAATTCTAAATGTGATGATGCTAAAGGGGAAGGATAGAATAAGTGCCAAAATCTTAAGACTGTGCGTGTAATGCATGTCAACTTTTAAAGCTTTTGACCAGTTTGTCATGACTGTCCCAAACTTTGATCTAATTTTCATAACATTAGATTGATAGTCAATAAAAGTGGACTGGGGAGATTAAATTACTATCTGATATATAAATATATGAAGCTTTGTTCAAATATTTGAAAAATCATAAACTTAATGAAGTTCAAATGCTTTTTATTCTCTTAAGTTATGCCATTGTATAAAGTGTTTGGTATGAATAGACTGAAACCTGTACGGTCAAGTAGAAAATTGAATACAAGCAAACTGTTAAAGCCAAATTTGCCATTCATGAGCCAACATCTTACGCTGAATATAAAAATCATTTTCCTCCAACTTATTAGAAATATTAGGTAAGTAACTCTAAATTAAGTTCCAGAAAGTAAAATTGTCAGTATTGAAATTTTGTTTTCGGTCAAACAGGACCCCTACAAAGGAGAGCAGTGCCAAAATCCGAGCACTGAATGAAACCGTCCTTAGAATTAATAAACAGAATGAAGAGTTACAGATGGAAAACAAGGCCCTCAGGGAGGACCTGAATAGGGAGATAGAGGGGAGGGATAGAAAAGTCTCAGGTAAGAACAGATTAATACTGTAAAGGGCTTTAATATTGCGGGGCTAAAATTTCACAATTTTTATCATTTGGTATTTTACGATGGTTTAAATTTCGCAGATAAACCCCTTCGAATCATTAGGTTAAGATGAACTCATACCCCCAAATAAGAACAGCACTTTGTGATGGTGTTATTTTCATGATTGTTAATATAATTGCAAATATAGCGAAAATTAAACCCAAGCGAATATTTCTTTTTTTACAGTATCACTTCAGTAAAGACATAGGGCGGGGAGAATATTGAAGTGATGATTCTGTAGTTTTTAGCATAAATCATATGTGAAAATATTTCTTTTACAGGAGATTTTGAAGACATGAATAAAAAACAACTGCTGACTGTCATCTACAATTTGGAAAAGGTATTTTCAGGAAAGGGATATGTTATTGCTAATTTAGAAATACTCATGACAAACATTTTTAGCCTAGTTACAACGAAGTTGAACTCGGCTAATGGTTTGGTGATGCGTCCGGGCGGGTGGATTGGCGGGCGGGCGGTTGGGCGTCAACAATTGGTTTCCAGATGATAACTCGAAAAGTTTACAATCTAATCAAATGAAACTTTGATATATTGTTGGGTACCAGGTCAGGAAGACCCCTATTGATTTTGGAAAAAATGGTCAAAGGTCAAGGTCACAGTGACCGAAAATAGAATGAAAATTTCAGAAAAATTTGGTTTCCAGATGATAACTCAGAAAGTTTAAATCCGAATCAAATAAAACTTTGATATATTGTTGGGCACCAGGTCAGGAAGACCCCTATTGATTTTGAAGAAAAAATGTCAAAGGTCAAGGTCACAGTGACCAAATATATAATGAAAATTTCAGTATTTGGTTTCCAGATGATAACTCAGAAAGTTTAAATCCGAATCAAATGATACTTAGGGATATTGTTATGTACCAGGTAAGGAAGACTCCTATTGATGTTGGAGAAAAAAGGTCAAGGTCACAGCGACCGAAAATAGATTTAAAATTCCAAAAAAGTTTGATTTCCAGAGGATAATTCGAAATTTTTAAATTTGAATCATATAAAACTTGGATATATTGTTGGATACCAGCAAAGCAAGGCCCCTATTGATTTTGGAGAAAAATGGTCAAAGGTCAAGGTCACAGTGACCGAAAATAGATTGAAAACTTCAGACAAATATGGTTTCTGGACAGTAAATTGAAAAGTTTAAAACTGAAATTAGTTCTTCACAATTATAAATATGCCACATCATTCCTGACTTTACAATGTATCCCATGAAACTCGGCTCATACACCCCTGGGTGCATGTATTGATTTTTCACACTGTACTGTACATGTATGTTATGGACACAGAATGGTAAATGGAGGATTGTATTTAGCATTAGTCTCAAACTGGATTTCAAGATAAGATACTGTGGTAGTTAAGTTTTGCTTGATGATTTAAATGTTTTATTAAATGAAGGAATATTTTACATATATACTGTTTTTAAATGTAGAAAATAGAGAAGATGAAAAAGATGGGAGACACAGATTCCTTACTGTCATACGACGGTAAACCAGAGAAAAAACGCAGGCCTAGTTCGGGTAAATATCATTTTACACAATATCACAATTCAATAAAGAGTTTTAGTATCATGAAGATTAAGCATATGCATTTGTCTATCTATTCCTTTGAACAGGTTGGCCCATGTTGAAAATGATTGAAATTCAATGAACATGTTCTGCCCTTGATAGTTCAAGATGAATATTTATGTTTTTAGTACAGTATGTTAAGACTTCCTATCAGTAAAACAATGTGTTTAAGTATGATCATATTTTAAGTATGATGTTATATAGGATTACATAATTTACTTCTATGCATGTTTTTGACTGGGGAGTATCAGACACGTGCATGCTGCACCACATTTTAACATGATACGCGGTTATCAGGGAAATATGTGAATATGGCGTGGACACATGTTTACACTGTATACTTTCTAAAGCCAAACACGAATAAAAGTACTGGTAAATGCTGTTTGCAGTTTTTGTAAGAAATTGTGGGAAATAGCTCAGTTCTGTGATATCAATGACTCATAGACAAAAGAAAAGAAAAAGCAGTGGTTTTATTCATAACTGATTATAGTTGTTTATAGGCGTATTTTTATTATTTTTTGGGGGGATAATGGATTAAGTGTACACTGCAATCATTTTTTAAATTTACATGTAAGGAGACAAATATAACTAACTCTTTTCACATATAGTCCCTTCTGAATAGTATTTTATTGACACAGGCATAACATTTACACTGTCTTCTTGTTTTATACAGCTGTCACTAATAATAAGGTTGAACTTGTGGGGTCTGTGCAGGACAGACTTGACCAGCTAGACAAACGAGAAACAGAGCTACTAGAAGAAGTAGAGAAATCTAAAAAGCAGGTCAAAAGACTGAAGGAGGAAAAAACCGAGAGCAGACACAAAATGGAGGAATATGAGTAAGTGTGTGACAAACTATATATTGAGATCTACTGGTGAAAGTATTATTTCAAGCCATGGTCGGAAGTCGACATCTGGCTGAAAGGGAAAGGATCGTTCATTTTGGCCATGGTTTGTGATGATGAGATAAAATACTCTTATATACGATTTTGTAAAAAGTGACCAAAATATTGATTGACTTTGTGAGATGTTTTAAAATGTTCCTTCAGAAAACTAATAAAGGACCTGCAGTCGGAGATTGATTACCTGAATGATAGGCAGGGTAAGGGCACACCCCGCCGAGGAGTCACCCCCCGCGCTGTCACCCCCAGACAGCAGTCTCCCAGGTATTACCAAGTTTGACTGACTTTCCTCACTGTGACTTTGGTCATATTATTGCTATAATTGATTGTTGTTTTTTGGTGTGTGTTTTTTGGTTGATGCTAAATATAAAGATTTGGATGATGAATTTAGCAATATATTATTTAAAATACATGTGTTACACCTTCTCACCTAATTTACTATTCAGAATTTGTACCCATTTCCAATATTATGCTGTGATTCACAAAGAGCAGTACACTTTGATTGATTTTGAGAGTTATGAGACTGAAGCCATGGTCCGAGAGTTTCATGCTTTGAATCCTGAGGAATATTAATCACTGAGATATTGTATTACAGAAATAGCCGACCTCCTAGTGGACGGAAGTACTCTGTAGACAGCACCTCTTCTGAAGAAAGACGGCGGCGAAGGAGGGTGAGTGCATATACTGAGTAAGAAAGACGGTGGCAAAGGAGGGTGAGTGCATATACTGAGTAAGAAAGATGGTGGCGAAGGAGGGTGAGTGCATATCCTGAGTACCAGACATGAAGATTATCTCACAAAACCATGCACAGAGGAAATGTATATGGAGCTAAGAGCACATTATAGGAAATTTCCTTACTTCCTTATTTTTGATGTTTTAATAGTCAACACATAAAGCATTCATTTTATATCTGAGATGAGAATAATATACAGTTGCAGATGTACAAGTGTAAATGTATTAACATCTATCAGTTTTAAATGTTTAGTTGGGGTGGGTTTTTTTTTTGGGGGGGGATACTAGCGGAACACTAGGACTAGTTTCTTTGACATGGACTCTCTTTGTTGATAAGTCTTGTGGGGGTGGGGTGGGGTGTAATAGTCCTGTTAGAACTAGTTTATTTGACATGGAATCTCTTTGTTGATCAATAGGAGCAGGAGGAAGAAGAGAAGGTTGAAAACTTTGTGAAGAATCGAGCTGCAAAGAAACTACAGAAAGAGTGGAAGACCCATCGGCAGGGGAAAAGGGAACAAGAGGTAGATTTCTACTCTGACTGTTCTAACACATTGTATCTTATTATATACTGTATATCAGTAATATGTCTGTATAGAATAGAATATTAATTTTAATAGTATAACAGTTTAATTTTAACACAGAATATGAATTATGCATGATTGTGTATCATGTGTATTCTTGTAACCTTTCAACTAGGGCTTCATTGTTCTAACCTAACAGTCCAAATATTTTACTTGCATGGCATTTTAAAATTTTAATCTTTTATATAAAAAATATAACATACATTTGTACATGTTAGGAGAATTCAAACCTACAGTAGGTCAATTCAAATTCATTTTTGAAATGCCAGCGCATGATGATTTTACTTACAAAAATTAATAAATCTCGCCAGGAGTTAAATGAATTAGCCAATAGGCATCGAGAAACAGTAGCTGCTCGTAAAATTCAGCGAGAATGGCGGACACATCCCAGGGAAACTGATGTCAAAAATGTATGTGGTTTGGATGCTGTGGATTTCTCGTTTTATGTCTGTTTATTAATGTCACCTTTGATCTATCATTCTATGCTGTTGTAATTCACTTTAATTTTCATTCTTTCACTGATGAAATATTATCAGAAGCAAGTTTAAAGTGTAAAAATATCACTGTATTCTAAGCTTTTTGATAGAATACATGTATGTTTTAATTGTGTGTGGCATATGGAATTGTATTTTTATCCATGATTTCACGGATTGACACAATGTCTATTATCTGTTGTAATCAAGAGATCATTTTGATTTTAAAAATAATTATTTTCATCAGCAAAAAGAGTTAGAAAGTAAGGTACCAGTAGATCAAATGAAACAAAGTCATGCAGCCATAGTTATTCAGAAGCAGTGGAGAAAACGCAGAAATGATCCAGAAAAACAGAAAGAGATGAATGAGGATTTCAATGTAGGTGTGGGATGTGGATTCTTGCTGCTTGGACAATAATTGCTTATTGCAGTTTACAACCTAAAATCTGGCTTTGTGAGATCTGCGTTTGGCTTTGTGTTACCTCCAAAAGATTCTTTATGAACAAATCTTTGCCACATGCTAACTGAAGTTTACAGATATGAAATAATGTAATGTTTACTGATTTTGCTTTCTGTAGTCTTGTTAATCCATGCCTGTTTGTCAGGTAGCTCTATTTCCTCTAGAGTTTTTTATATCTATATCCTTCTAATGCCACCATGTGACACATCTAAAAAATTATCCTGATAAACACAGATAATGACATAATTTGGAATTGTTATGAAAAGCAGACACATGATATAATTAATGAAAATAAATGAAATACTACATGTATGTAGTCATGGAGAAAGCAATGCGCAATGTCACACTCTCAGGGTAATAACGAGTGACGAGTGTATAAAATGGTGAATCAGTGGGGGAGAAGATTTTTAATTATTCCCTCGCAATTTGTTGTGAGAGAGGATATGGTAACCGGACTGGGTGCATGTAATGCTGAGCTTGTAGACACTCTACAGGCCACATTTTTTGCTTGATTGGTTTGATACTTCACATCTATCTTTGTTATCAAGAGAGAAAGAACCCTATTAAATTTGGGGATCAAAAGGTCAAGATCACTATTGGGCTTCATAGAAAAAGCTTGCAGACGTTCTACATATTGTTTTTGCTCAACTGAATTGTTACTTCACATGTAGCTTTGTTATTGAGAGATGAAGAACCTTGTGGATTTCGGGATCCAAACATCAAAGTCACTGAGACTTCATAGAAAGAGCTTGTAGACACTCATTGTGAGGGGATGTGCTCTACCTTCGGAGCTCTTGTTGTCTTCAATGCAAGAAAATTCATTCAGTTTTATACTGTATAGAATACACTTTGAGAGTAGATAATTATGAAAGTTTTCTGATAATCTTGCCACTGCATGTTCAAAACCCATCAGAAACTATTACTGTTTCCCCAAACCCATCAGAAACTATTACTATTTCCCCAAACCCATCAGAAACTATTACTATTTCCCCAAACCCATCAGACATAGGTTTATAGCTATACGTTTATAGTGAATTCATAATTAAAATATAATGAATTCGTTATAAAACTGATTTGCTCTACATGTATATCAGTTGCATAAGAAAGCAGTAATCGATATACTTGAGTTTGTATTGTCTCTAAGAGAAATTAAGCCTATGTATTTTCTAGAAGAAATATTTTTATACAAGATATACACCCACTGATTTATATATGATAATTTCTCTTGAGGGATTGTTAAGTCATGTAAGAACATGTCGAAAGAAAAATATCAACAAAATTATGTGCAATACATACAAACAGTCTTATTGCAGTTGTCATTTACTTGTTGCTTTACACAAATAAACGAGTGTACGATATAATAAATGCAATCAAACTTCAAATTTAACTAACGAAAATAGTAAACAATACTGACAATGTATTTACTAAATGTATGTGCAAGTATTGTTTTGCGTTAACAAACTCTTTTGAAAATATACAAAAAGAAATTTCGTAATAAGTGATTGTTAAAATTCACGAGTTTAAAATGAATAAAAAATTCCTTATAAAAAGTGATTTTTACTTTCATTTTTAATTCAAGGGGAATATGAATTTACTTCGTGATATCCGTAAATTCGCTATATCCGTGTTCGTTATAAACGCAGATTTTTATATAGAATATATAAAGAATTTGCCGGGGAAATCGATTTCACTTCGCTATAGCCGTAATTTCGCTATATTGGTGTTCGCTATATTCGAGTTTTACTGTATTAACAATTTATTGTATTTCTTTGTTGTTTCATCAGGTGATGAAGGTAGCAATCATTGCAGAAAAATTTGTATGACCGTTTATGCGGGTCATGCATTTTTTCTGCAATGCTAACTACCGTCATCACCTGATGAAAAAACAAAGGAAGCATTTTATTGTTTAAATAACACCTATGATTAGCAAATATTCAGCCTCTTGAAATTTTTACATTTAACTTTTTAAAAGTACACTGGTATGTGGGTTTTTTCTTTTTCGAAGTGACTGGTGTAAAAGTTGATAATTTTTTTTTTGACAAATGCTTCTAGTTTCTAGCAATATAAGATTATTGCTTATAAACATACCTGTCCTAAGCTGAGCTTTGATGTGTTAGTGCTTGTGGGTTCAAATCATTTTACCCTCTTTCAATAGCTTATAATGAAGTATAATTCTTGTATAAATAGAGCATACTGCTATGTAAAATATAACATTTGTTCTTAAATGATGTATTAGGTACAAGTGTAATGCATAGTTTGAGTCACTTGTTAATGGTTTTTCACCTTATATATATATATTCTATTTAAGATAGAAATGTTTTGTAAATCAAGTGTACCCACTTACAATTTGTATATGCATAAAATGAGTATGTCGAAAAGTTGAAAATATTTTGTGTCAAATGGCATGAATCAGGATCTCTATGTACATGCATGCAGGTGTATTGGAGTTGTTGAAGATGAGATATGAATTGCATGAATTCAGGGTTAATTTGTATTTCATTTATTGAATATGTCCATGCATGATTTTGAATTGAGAAAATTTACAGCAATGATATTTGATCACACATCATTTCACTCATTCCTGAATGATTACTAACAGCTATTTGAAACAATTTGGAGTGTGTATGAATTCCATGAATTGTAAAGAGTGAGTTTGTGGACTGCCTAAGGCTCCTAGTGGGTCATTGCCTGGCCCACATGAGACTTAAAGGATCAAAGACTGGTCCACTGGTGACCTAAAGGGTTATGGACATGGCCCACTAGTGATTGAAAGGGCAAAGTCCATGGAGCCTATTGGATTTTGACTTCAAAATTTTGATGTGAAATGAAATACTTACCCATATTATTAGTTACCAATAGATACCAAATATATATGTGGTTTACAATAATTTCAGCAAAATTTTAGAACATATGCTATTCTATGATGCAGGGATATACAAAAATAATTGTGCTATATTTGAATGCATTAATCATCTTGAAATGCCTGTGTGTAATAATCAGACGGCTGTTAAATCTTCTGTACCATTGCTGTATTCACAGAGAAAAGTGGAAAATTTCCGAAAGAATCATGCAGCTAAAACCATCCAGAATAGGTGGACGGATTACAAGTATCGGAGGCATGAGGAGGACCTGGACGAGGTATAGGAAATATCATGGAAGATATCACATGCACACACTGTAGTGGTGAATCTGTGGAGACAGAATTATTGTATTCCTTGTTTCATATTTGTGAGATTTAAAAAAATCATTTATGACTTCATGATGAATTTATAGTATTAGAATTAAATGGTTTATGTTTTGAAAATCTATGATAATAAGCGGTTTGTGATATACAGCAATATAAAACTTAACCAGATTTTGCTATTAAAACTGGTTTTACTGTGTATACAGCAGAAAAAAGTGCATGTCTACAGCACAAAATAGATCAATGTTATTGTAGATATACATGTATTCCTCGTCTGACATGCAAGTGTGCTACTTCATTCATTTTAGGCAGCATACATGATTGGGTCTGCATTACGGGGGCACACCACACGAAAAAGTCAAATGAAGAGGTTTATGAGAGATTATGATGATTATGATGATGATGATAGCGAAGACTACTCTACTGCTGTTGATCTGATACAATCCAGTGTCAAAGGTCATTACAACAGGAAAACGAAACTAAAAGCATATAGGTAATGACTAATGATGTAGAACATTCTTTTATGTATAGTCAGATGTGGGATACATGCATCTCACACTTTTCATATGAATCTCATGGGTTTCAGAAATATTCATTTATAAAATCAGTAAAATAGTTGGACAAATAAAATATGTTGTTTATAAAGTTAAGAACGTGGAATTATGAATACAAATGATTCAAATGATTTAGGTATTATTTACAATCTGCAGAATTATTTCAGTTTAGTGATAAATTTTGAAATGATAATATGATTTTCTCAAATTCATTAAAATTTGCCCATTTAGGGTAAAGGCGAAATGAAGAAAATCAAAAAGTGGGCAAATATTTCCCTTTATACATGTATGAATGGTTTAAATTTTTGTAGGGATGAAGACGACGATGTCTCAGTGAGGAACACATTGTCCGGCTCTAGGCGGTCCAGGCCTTCTTCAGGTACGAACGGTAGCGTCCACCATTACCTAAGAATGTTCATTCTAATTTTTAAAAAGTCATAGGTTACCCAAAATTCTTAACAAATATTCTAATTTTATTTGAGAGTCAATCTTTGTAGTAAAAATAATGTAATCTAAATGAAATCATTGGTGGCATTCAAATGAGGTCTTGAGATATCTTGACCTGGCCTTTAGTCTTGTAACAAGGTATGTACATGTATAAACTCACCATTTGAAATATTTGTATGTTAAATCCTGCTCTATATTTCAGCAATGTCCAGTCATTCCAGGGCAAGCCATGGCTCCAGAGTAAGTTATAAGCTGCATTTAAAGTTCACCCTACATATTGAAACTTTTAGGAATTCTTTCTACTTTAAGGCTAATATACACTATTCACATCAAGTGCATGTTTGATTTCCCTTCAGAGAACTTCTGGAATTGTTGAGCGTCCAAGCAGCAGACACAGCCAAAGGGCCAACGAATCTTACGATGACGATGACGACATTCAGTTCTGATGACGAGACGGCCAGACTTTCTATGTTTATGGACAATGTGATGTAGACTCCCCACAGTCATTTTTTTTTTCAGTGAAAAAAAGGTTGTTATAGTAGTTTAAGATCATATTTATACGGCTCAATTCTTCTTTTAAGTCCGCAATGCTGTGATAAATCCCATATCATGTTATCAATACTAGTATCTAGTTGCAATAATGATGTTCAAATTAATGGATATATTTATATGGATTGTATTGTGCAACTTATAGTATGATTGTACAATATATATATATGCATTTATAATTGTATGCATTCGCTTTTCCAGTAGAAGCTTTATGGAGAAAAAATCTTTTTTGAATGAAAATTTTATACATAGTGCTATGTATTTAGAAAAAATGTCTTGTATTTTGCATATGTGTAGAAAGATTATTTTTATTAGATAAGATTTCCATTTACAAAGTATAGGCATCTGTTCATCAGGGTATATTATAAGGGAACTGTTTTAGTGATCTAATAGCCTAACAAGAATGAAATAGATTTCATTGGTTGAATTTATGTTTCTCAACTTTGCTTTGTAATGAAAATGTAGACCAGCTATTTTAAAGTAGGATTGTAATTTTTAGATTCATTTATCATCTTGAAATGTTTGAACTCCCTCAGCTTAACAAAAGTGAAAGTACATTGTATGTACATCTCTTTTAAAAGATCTGTTTAATAGTGAAATGCAAGCTTAAGGGGTTTGTCCTTGAAGTCTGGACAAGTGCTGTTGTAAATGACCCTGACATACATTTGTAATATTCATACCATGATTGGAACCAACAATAACCAGTTTAAATATTGAAAAATAGTGGGAAATTAAAAAGAAACTTCCTTGATTTATTTCAGATATTGTCTATCAAATATAGCAAGGCAGAGCATTATAAACTATTTCAAGCATCATGATATGTTTGACACATGGAACTTAGCTTTAAAAAGTATTATTTTCAAAATTTTATTTGGAAAGAGTAATCATTATAAAAGATAAAACACTTCAATGTATTTGTGCCAATTTTGAAATTTATCATGGTATCATTAAAAAGTTAATGTTTGTTTTCAAATACATTGTAAGTTAAAATTTTATTAATAAATATTTGAAAATGAAGGGATTTAAAAAAAAATTGGTAAATGTGGAGCAAAAAACTTATTAATCTATTATGATGATTTCTGTAATGTAATTAAATTCAGATATGAACAATTTAAATCAGTTAAAAATGAATATCACTCATATAAATATTCGTATCGTGTACATGTAAATGCAAAACCAGTTTCCTGTGCATTGGTGGAGATAACCATAAATAGCATGTTGGTTACATATAGAAATTCATTATGAAATCATCTGGAGGGGACATAACGTTCCATTCTCTTACCTCTAGATGCATCATATGATTGTTTATCCAAGTTTAATAATTGAAAATACATTTTATAGATCTTCATGCATTTAATCAATTACACCATTTCTATATACATGTATTAAATTTTCATTTCATGTTGGATGATCTGCAACCAATATCATATTCTCGCCAATATAGTTTGCAGTGCCATTTTTTTAAAAAGATGATGTCTCGGATTTCCCCCGAGTACCATGATAATGTTACTGTTAATTGTTATTATTTTAAAAAAAATTCAAGTTATCAATCAGAAAGTTATGTTTTAGACAATTTGTAAATGATCTACTGAATACATATGCTGTACACACAATGATTTTAGTCAAGGCTTGTTAAATATTTTGATAGATATGAGGCCTACTGTCCATGCATTTTATGGACACCTTCATACAACGTATTGGAGGCAGCATTTGATTAAACAGATCTGACAATTATGTGGTAGTACATAATGTACATTGTGTATGCCATTTCATGTGTTAAACACAACTGTGAAGTTGTAATACAAATGTGCTCTAGAGCTGGAATTACGTATATCAAGGATCTGTTTTACATACTGATGAAAGTATAGCTCCAGAGTTTGTTTATGTAAGTTTCTTTTTGATAAACAAACAACACACATTGTTTTTGTGTTAGCTGGAGCACAAACACTGTGGAACACAAGCGATGACATGGCTGTCCAGCGAGTGTTTCTGTAAGATGTGCAAGATCTACTTAATTCACTGCCTCATACTGACAATAATTATTATGTGGAGATATATCATGTTAGTGTTTTCTCTCTTGGTTAAAGGGCTGAACTAAAATGTTTTTAATCAAATTTGTAAGCATTTGAATTTTTTTCTAGCTAATTGTAGATTTATTATGTACAGCTTGTAAAAAAGAAATGTAGGCTAAAGTGAACAGGAATATTAATTTTTTTTCCACAATGTATTTTATAACCCATTCAATACTTTTATTCTATTTCACGTGCAGTATAACATGGAGCATGTCCCTGTATATATCCAAGATTTTCAGATCTTACTTTCACAACAGTCATTAGCCATAAAATTCTGAGACATCAGTGTAAATTTTGTTTAATGACACTTAACTATATTATTATGTACGGATACGCATCATTTCAGGTTCAGTTTATGCTTCCTGTGTTGTGTCTTGTCTTGCAGTAATTGGGCTTCAAGAGAGATTTTTTGAAGTTTCCTGTGATATTGATGTAATAGATCTCTCAAGTGTTATTTGTTATTCCACAATTTTCCCATTTGTTTTTGAAAAACATTTTGTTTTTACAATTTTGTATACCATGTACATATAGATTATTAATTTATGTTTTCTGTGTTTCTATATGTAACCCTTTTTAACTGTTAGGAAATAAACTTGTCACAGGTGTTTTTCAGTGTTTTTAAATCTGTTTATCACCCCCGGACTATTTGATGAACACATAGAATAAGAAATTGCAGGATCAAGCCCAGATACATGTATGGCTATACTGAAATGAAAGTAGATAATGTTGATATATAAATTTCATTTTGAAAATATATGAGGGTATGAACTGCAATATGCTGGTATGAAGTGTCACAGTATATGCCTTCGTGTATTTACAGAAATGAAATTCATTTCTTAAATATATTCAGTATACACTACACTAGAATGTACCTGTATGTAAGAAATGAGAATAAAATACACTTTATTAAAGTATCAGGTACAAATAGTCAGGTATTGGAGAGATCAGTCTCACAATTTAATCTGTTTACAAGGAAATAGCTTTTCCTTAATTTTACAAATGTGTCCTGTAACATTGAGAAATGGATGCAACAAAAACACAAAATGTTACTGGTGGACAATGCCTTCAAATGCTAGTTCACACTACTAGTCAAAAATTGGCTTCACTCATTTTCAGGCTTGATAAAACACATGCAAGAACAGCTGTTTTCCATGACTTTCTGGTGCGAATGCCAGTCAAATATTTGTATATATATATGAATATATATATATATCTTCATCTTCCTGCCTCTTGGAGTCCATCGCCCTCACCACCATCCAACATATCAAACGCTTTAAGCACCTTGTGTTGCCGTGTGCTTCTAAGTTTTTTAAGGTCATTTGCATATTGCTGTTCCCTCAGCAGTTGTTTCCTCTGCTCCTCCAGATCCCGCTGGTGAGCCTGGTAGACACGTGTCATGTGAATAAGTTCTTGTAACTCCTTCCGTAACTGTCTGTTTTCTTGTTTGATCCTGTTGGTGTGGTCTGACAGACACTGGCTAGCTTCCTGTAAAGCATTAAATAGGAAAATCAGGTCTCATATTTTGAAAGATATTTGCAGATATTTGTTAAATTTTCCATTTCATCAGAATTTTCAATTGTAGAGTTATTCCCCTTTTAATGCAGGTTTTGTTCTTTTTTAAGAGACAACTAAATCAAAAGAAAAGAAATACCTGTAATGAAAAAAAAAGACACCAATACGTCTGATCACATAGGTCTATTCATTCACTTGCCTTGTTTGCCAGTTTTTCTAAGGCTGCTATCCTGCTTTCCGAATCTTGTTGGTATTCCCTCTTCTCTGAAAGGAATGTGGACTTGAGTTGTTGGATTGTATCAGAATGTTTGGATCTCATGATCATAACTTCCTTTTCCAACTCTTTTATTTTATCTAACTGGTCAGTTTGTAAATCCTGAAAAGAAAAAATTGTAACAAATGCAAATTACTCATTTAATCAGTCGAAACCACATTACGGCAAAAATTTATTAAAAGTAGTTCGTTCACACAGTTAAGGTAGGTCCTTAGTCCTGGATTTTTGGGGTTTAGGTAGCATTTCTTTGTTTGGAATCAATAAATTAACATTCAGAGTAATGAAAAAAGGCAAAACAGTTAAGGCTTTCCATATTAATTTTCATTACATACACCACTAAAGTCATATACCCCGATGTAGATTTTTATGAAATTCATTGGAAACAGTTATTTGTTGTTATTTTAATATAAAAACAACAAAATATTTTTTGAATTGCATTTATTTATCGGGAAACATGTCAATAACTAAAACACATGTCATTTTCAATATGTTCATCAAGTTTTAGAATAATATGTGGAAAATTATTGAATTAGCGTTATTCCCCAAAATGTTAAAAAACAAACAAATGTGGATGCATTTTCCTTATAGCATGGTTTACATATCATTTTTTCTGTTTATATTAGTAGAGTTACATCTGTTATAGTTATTCATGGGAAAAAATCCATACCTTTCCTTAATAATTTCAAATCTATAGCTTCCAGATTATGTATACCCCCATCAAAAACTGAAGTCTGGCACCATACAGCTGAGCTATTTAAATCACTCGGGATTAAAATTGTATGTAATTTCATGAAAAAACACAGATAATGATTCCTTATCACCTTGGTAAAATGTTTGTCAAAAATAAAGGAAATATATCACATTATGGACTTGATAAATAATTGAATGAAAACAGAGTTATTGTCCTTGGATTCAATATTTTGAAACATATCATTGACTATTCAAATATAACTAAGAATTTTGAAATATTTTATGGCTAACAAGATTTTTTACATTAACTATTGAAAAAGATTCCAACAAAATTTATGTTCCTATCATTAATTATTGACTTTGCAAAATCCTATGACGTCACACGAGTGTGGAACTACGTTAAACTGTAAGTTCTCGAAATCAAAATAATTTGCCCAATAACTGACCTAAATCTTTCATTCAGATTTGAGAGAAGGCAAAACACAGATATTTTAGACTCCTTAGGTACAGTCATGTAATAACTATGTATTTATCTTATTGTTAAATATAAATGCTGATGAGCTGTACTGCCCAAAGTTGTATTAATTGAATAAACTACATTTGTATATATCTATAAGTGGCCCAACATGATATTTGATTTTGAAAAGTCATGAAGAACTCTTTAATCATTGAGGTAGATAAAGAGAGATGAAAATTACAAAGAATAAAGTACAATGTATTTGTAAAGTGATCTTGCTGTTACTCACCATACACCAGTGTGAAAGAGTATAGTTCAAATCTACATCTTAGCCCCACATCAATGTGAAATCCCTCTTAATCAATTACTGATCATTGATAAAAGTCAGAAAAAGCTACTTATGTGGAATTTATCATGAATTTAACCCCGAGTTCACCAATAATAAAAAACATCGCTAAAACGCACCAAGTAGTATGAAAGTTAGAGACCGGACAAGCTCAAATCTATGGCATTTAGTGACAAAGTGACCTTGACCTTTGACCTCAAAATAAATAGGAACCTTCCTCTTTTGGATGTGATCATGTTATGTAAGTCTCACAAAGATGAACCAAAAAGTATGAAAGTTGGAGACCGGACAAGCTAATTGTGGAAGCCGCCCAACTGGACGCCCATCCTTCGCCAATTTAAAAGCAGAGATTTGCTTAAGCAACTCGGCTAAAAATCAAAGTGAAGTATACCAGTTTTCACAGTACTGTAGTGTTTCTGAATGTGCTGGAAGAAAGTAGTACTAGTGAAATACTAGTACATTTACCTTGTATTCTTGAAGCTCTGACAATTCTTCTGTTGTTTTTTTCAGGAGGTTTTGCTTTTCAAATAGCAAGTTTTCAAGTGCTAAATAAGAAAAAAAAATCATGTATTTATTGTATGAAAATACATGTATAAATTGTGTTACTCAATATGAACAATGTATCAATATATTTTATTCTGAAAAATTCTGTGTAAACCTGTGTGTACATTTGTAGCTACCTAAGTTAATGAATCAAAACAACTGTAAAAACATTCAATGGAGATATGGTTTTTGTGCTTTCGACATACCAATGAAATTAAGGACAAACAAAAAAATGAATGCATGAATCGATGGCTTAGTTTGGTTGTAATAAGCGAAAAAATATAAAATTCATAAAAAATAAGGGACTTGTAAATTTCCTATGATGTTCAAAAGTTGAAATATACTACCCCTCCCTATGTATAACTCTATACAAATTTCTCCCACTGTTTTGAACTTAATTGAAAAATCATAAGAATAAATTGCTTTCCATACAGGAAATTGTATTCATTTTACTTACAAAAACATAAATATAGTTTCATTTTCATCCTTTTTGGGGGGGAAAAAGGTTTGTTTGTAGCAAGTTTTGTTAGGATTCTCCAAGCAAGAAAGAATAACAACTCGTCAACCGTGAGAACAAGCCTCCACATCCATACTTGGTTTTCTCCAACCATGAAAATTTAACACTTTATGTGATTCTACAGTGGATTATTGTCCCCTAGTGACACACAATAGAAAACGCTCATGTGAATGACCTTTCCAAATGACCTTGATTTATACCGAGCAAAGCTCGGATGGGCCAAAGGCCCGTCTGCGAAGCAAGGCTCTAAAGGTAACGCGTATGTAAAAGAACAAAGTCAAAATCAGCAAAAGAAAAAGAGATAATCTCTATATACGTTCACTGAAATTTTCGTGATCCATATGAGCGCCGCCATTTAATTTTTCATTACCTGCTTTAACAGTTATTTGTGTTTTACTTTGAATGCCAATAATAGAAGACTCTGACGTGCAATTCGTAATTTAAACACTCAGTTTGTTCAAAGTGAATAGTATAATTATCATTGTAACAGGTTTTAGCAATAAATACATATAAAACCGTAATACGACTAAATAGATGAACGAGTTCATGAGTTTCTTTGAATAAATGTGACGTCACAATACACAGTTTACGTCGCCTTGCGTTTTATTTCCCGCGTTCAATGAATAGGCGGATCTTGTAAAACTGTTGTCCCCATATAAACCCCTTTGACATTGAGATGTTACTGGGTGTTTAGCGCAAGGAAAATTTCATTCAATATATATATTTTTAATTAAATGAATCATAATCTACCGTACCTAACGGAATTATGATTACCACTTGGGACACTCCAATGACCATTAGATTCGCTTGGTCCAACGGTCACGCCGTATACATATTAGTAATGACACACACAATATAAGTCATCATATCACGCTATATAGGGAGGATTTCATATGTCCATCAGTCTGGTCATGAAAACTTTTTATGCCAAGTCATAACGCATGCATTACATTTCTTTGCCCAGTTATGGCTGGAATGTACAAAGAGGATTGTATGGTGACAGCTATACACCCTGAAATTTTGTGTGCAGAGGTATACTGTATACTGAGGAGCAGTCATCATTAAATGTTATACTTTACAGTTTATAATTTTGACACATATACCCTGATCATTCCTAATTACCAGGAGAGTCATTGATAATTTAAAGATGTGTGCCCCTAAGAAGATTCTATCTGTCAATCAATCAATAAAGAAGGAGAGAGAAGAGTCTGTGGACCTTGCTTCTTTTGGTTGAAATCCTCCTCCATGTTGTATTTCTGTAACTCGATGTTCCTGATCTCCTCTTTGTTGTGGTCGCTCAGTGTAATGATGGTTGTTTTACGCTTTGTCGTCTTCTTCTCCATGTAGCTCATGTATTCATGCTGAGGACAAAAGTTATTGGGTTAATAGGAAATACCATCTCTATTATGATTAACATTGAAATGAGTTACCAGGATCACAGGAGTTTTAAGTTTTATCAATGAAATCAAAATAAAAATCCAGGAAAAATTATCCAATCCGAAAAAAAAAAAATATCCATTGTTTTCTATTAAAATACATTTTAATAGAAAATGGTGAATAATTTTTTTCTGGATTGGATAATTTTCTTCAGATTTTTATTTTGATTTCATTGATAAAACTTCAGACTCCTGTGCCAGGATGTAGTATTTTCAGTCAGCAAGATGATTTCTCATTGTAACATTTATAATTTTTTAGGGCCTCACAATTTAGTGGATGCTCCTACAGTAATCACTTTGTCCATATGTCAGTACTTTCTACGGCATGTGATAACTTAGAGGAAGGCCATTTTTTTATTTTCAGATTTATCGGTTTTGTCATTACAGAGTTATGGGGTGGAAATTAAGAATTTTTTGATAAGAGAATAGCATTTTCTGTACAGTATTGTATTATCTTTAACCTTGATTTGAATTTCTAAATGTCTGATACATACACTTTCAACTCTGACCCGACTGCCTTCTTGCTGCAGCCATTCATTTTCCTTACGTCTGGTCACTTGTTAAGGAATAATTCTAACTTTAAAGTACAAGTATATTATTAAGTACATGTTTGCTAGTCTACTTTATGACCAATGATGGAAAATTATGTATCTATCAATAAATCAAAGATAAATTTATGTAATTCTAAAAGTATGTTATACTCCATATACCACAATTATTATTAACTTTTGTGAGGTGAATATTATGAATTTGCTACTTGAAAGTAATATTTACCAAGTCCATAGGTATAGCTGAATCATCATTTTCACCTCATAAAAGTCAAATAATTATTTCATTATAGGAATAATTGAATAATAAATTCATAGAAGACAAAAGTCTTGACCATTTATCATCTATTCAACTAAAAACACAAATGTATTGTTCAAACTCAACAAATCCACTTAGCTGCAGAATGCTTATTGCTTACTCTCTTGATAAATATACAATATCAGACATGCATAGTAAGTTTAAATTTCAATGATTGAGAAAAGAAAACATAGTACCATGCATCTGGACAGCTAAAGAGAAAAAAGACATATAGGTTATTGCCAGAATATCAAGGAATTTGCCCATCCAAGGTTGTAGCAGCTCATTCCACTTCTACATAACAACCAAGGGTGGGCATATTTCTCAATATTCATTCAATAACCTTTTCATTCATATATTTTTCAAATTCTATACACTTCTAACTCTAAAAGAGCACATCCGTTTACATTTTTGGTAACATTGCAAAGTCTTTACATCCATAATTATTTGTGAACAGATGTGATGTCACAATCAAGTATTGTAAGCATATGTGACATCACAACTGACTTAAAGTAGTCCCCACCCATTAACAGTATGCTCTTTTACACCTTCAATTATAATCCCGGTACTCTCTATTAAGTCTATAGAAAAAAATATCATAATTTGTAATAATTAGCATTGCTTGTTTCATTGAAATCAATCTATTGTGGTGTGACATCATGTTATAATAATTTTCTTTAATTAATAAAGGATACAAATCTTCAACTCTCTTCTTGGAATTCTGTAATTCAGCAGTCACTTTTTCAAGTCTACATGAAGAAAATTGCACACAAGATATTAATTTACATATATCTTTTTGCATTAATATACCATCTCATTACCAGGTACAATACAATCACTAGAATTAACTACGTAACTAAATCTACCTACTCAAAGTAGCTTTTAATCATATAGCTATAGCTGCAATAATGTAGCCCTATCCATTTTTTTTTATTCTGACGTTTTCGGGATAGGGCTACAATTCCATAGGATCTCCGTAATGGTGCAAAATAATTTTATGAATAACCGATAATAAACTCTGTGTATTAGTCCCAAATGTTGTTTACACCAAAAGGAGTACCAACTTTGTGCTCGGGCATGTCTGATAAAGGTGTTTTTCATTAGATATAATGTACAGCATGCAAAATTCTTCGTCTGCTCCGCCATGCTTGTTATCGCGAGATCTCATAGGTGGCTCTAATGAAAAACCTAAACATTGACAATCAGCGTGAAAATGTAGTTACTCGAGCCACTTCGACAAAGAAAGGAAAATCATATTGTTGCAGAAAGAATTTACACTCTGCTGTTTGGTTTTTAACTTGATATTAAATTCAAACCTTTTCAATACCGATGAAATAGCTTTCGCCTCCATACTTGTCCATTGATGTAAATACTATATATGGCATATGCAAATGACTTGACAATCGGAAGTTGAAACTTCAGTACATCAAACATGGCGCACAAATATGAATCGAGAAATTGGAATTGATCGAAATTGTTGAAAACGGTAGAATAGAGCCTCACAAATCTTAAGTTGCAGGTTGTAAATTTATATATTGACTAAGAAACATAGAATATCATTTTATTTACGTAAAGAAAGTCAGGAAATGTTTAGAATGAGCGCAATTTGCACCATTACGGAGATCCTAAGGAGTTGTAGCCCTCTCCCTAAAAAAAAAAAAAGAAAATCAGAGAGGGCTACATTATTGCAGTTAATATAGCTATACTTCTGCACAAATAAGAAATTAATGAAGGTCCATAAAAAATGAACATTTTTGGAAGTTGATAACGCTTCAGTGTTTAATATTTTAACAATGTCTCCAAACTACTGCCCTTGCAAGAATTTGGGAAACCATTTTCAAGAAGTGCTAAGGCTATCCCAATCGATTAAATTTTGTTTGACAACAATTACTCTGAAACAGGTCTGTAATGGATACCATTTAGTCAACAGGGATGGTGAGCTGAATTTAACTCACAAACGTTTCATGCACACCTCGTTTCATACACAACAAACAAAAGAATTTTACTTTTGTCCTATTATATTGTGACTGAAATGCAGCAATGTTGGGGAATACATTTTAATTAGGCCTAGTATATACAAGTTGTGATGACTAAAGAGTAAAAGATTATCCATTTAAGACCGTGTTTGGTGTGTCTACTTTACAGAAAATAATGAATTTTTTACGTGTTGCTAAATAAAGCTACTTTCGGTATTGATGGTACTAAACTTGATTACCACTGTAATCGAGACAATTCGGGAAGGATAAAATTAAGTGTACTCACTCTTGTTGCAAAAGCAGTTCTTTTTCAGAAGGTTCAGGAGTACCAACTTTTGTTGCTTCGGGTGCCCCATCCTCTTTATCACCCTTTCCCCCTTTCTTTCCTTTTTTACCTTTCCCTTTCCCTTTTTTCTTGGGAGGCATCTTGGCGCTCTGTTGACTGTGGCAACGGAATTGTTTTCTTAGTTTCGCACTTCAAAGAATAACTTTTTGTGTTTTATTTTCAAAATTCTGGGATAACCAATCTTTATGTGAATCCTCGTGCTAAAACAAAAAGTTTTTTCATTCTTTTATAGAAGGATTAGTTGCTGTCATACTTTTACGAAACGCACGAATGAAGTCGGGCACTAACTTTTAAAAATGGCTGCCCCCATGAAGGAGGCAGATTCAAACCGAAGAAAACTAGAAGATGATGCTCTGGACTTATCTTCGCCTTCTTTTGATCCTCTAAGAGCTCTTTATAGCAGAAGGACTCAGTTGCCATGTCCAGACATAGTTCCACTAAATAACATCGCCGAATATGTATCTTACAGTGAAGGGAAATCCAGACGTCAGAGAAGAAGACAAACAGACACTGTGGCAGTGAAGCCTCAGGAGGACGATGGAAAATCAATATCACGTGATACCAAGGAAAGTTTTAGCCAAAAGTGTGCGTCTGGACAGAATACTACAACACAAAATGACAATGCTGACAATTTTGCAAAAGCCACCACGGGTAATGATGAGAGGGATGATAAAAGAAAAACACCGAGAAACAGAAGGAATGTCCTCACAAGATTGGAAGGTATGTATGACTATTCTCTCACCAGAAGGTACATTACTTACATCTCTGTCAACACTTTTGTACAAGACTCTTGTACAACTTTTAATATATATACGGTGTGACCGTTGGACCGAGCGAAGCATGATATGGTCATTGGCGTGTCCCAAGTGATAGTCATAATTCTGTTCAGTACGGTAAATTACAATTCATTTAAAAATATGAATTATTTATGAAATTCCCCTTGCGCTAAACGCCCAGTATCAAAGGGGGATATCTATGAGGATCCGCCTATTCCTTTAACGCGGAGAATAAAGCACCAGCCGACGTAAACCGTGCATAGCAACGTCAGATGTAGCCTCGACTGTTTTCTTCGTCTTTCAAACCAAAACAATTATAAACAATAATTCATTTCAAAATATATATTATTTATGAAATTTTCCTTGCACTAAACGCCCATTTAATAACATCTAAATATTAAAGGAGGATATACAAGGATAACAGTTCTACAGGATCCGCCTATTCATTTAAAGCGGGGAATATAACGCCAGCCGACGTAAATCATTCATTGTGACGTCGACATTTTTCTCTTTCAAATCAAACAATTATAAATAACAATACACTCCATTTGCAATTTAAAAGACAGTTAAAACAAAACAAAATTAACCAATAAATTCAAAGTGGTAAAAAGTAAGCGTAAATATATTGTATATTTTTATTTAAAGAAACTTATGAACTCGATCATCTATTTAGTCGTTATATGATTACGGTGTGACCGTTGGGGCGAGCACAGCATATCTGAATACATTTTAAAAAAATTTATATTGAAAACAAGGAAAACTGATCTGGTTCACTGTCAATACGTAGGATTACTGTCTTGCTCTTCTCGCCAATGTAGGAACCAGTTTAGTGGGAAATGCAACGAGCGTGTTGTGACGTAGCCTGGTAGTTGTGACGTGACTGTTTACATTTCTTTAGACCATATTTTAAAAAGAAAAAGAAAGGGGGAAGAATATGATTGTCATCCTTTCCTTTCAAATAAGAAAGGTTTGTAATACTTCAAAGATTTTTTTTATTATTATTTTACGAATCGAATCATCCGCCATTTTGTACGAGGGACTTCTGGGATTGGCGTCAAAAAAAAATTCTTGTTAGAGGTTGAGATTTAGCTCGGATTATTTCCCGCGCTCTAGTCATTAGAGCTCGCAGTACGAGCCAGCGCTCTGCGCTGGCTCGCTATTACTGTTTTTCTATTTGATAATTGGCTAAAGACTGTAACAATAATAATCATACCATTCCAAATTAGCTGTAATAGGCGCAGGGATTGTCCAGTTGAAAGAGCCAGTCATTGTCTTTATCAGGCCTGGAGGTTTTTCGAGCTTGCTCAGAGTTGTACTCAAAACAAACATGGCCAAGTTTGAGTATGAGTACAGTAAAAGTTTTATAACCTCCAGGCCAGAATTTGATTAGTCTTATTTTGAATTGAGAAAAAGCATCCAGACATTTGTGGTAGGGCGTTGTAGTGGCCATATTTTCCCTTAAAGACCCAACAAAAATACCAGAAGGTTTCTTCACAGATCACTGGATGTGGGTGGAGCTCATCTATGGTCATTATTTACCTGGCCAAGACATCAGGATGTAGTGTATAGTTTTGATATACACAGGACATGTCTCAGGGCCCTCTGCAGAGTTTCTGTGGTCATAGTGTTTGAATAATGGTTGTATTCCCAAGGGTAGCTGACACACAGTCTACACCTAACCCTTCTTTCTCTCTCTCTCTCTTACTCTCAGTGATTGACTCAATGAATAATTTTTGTTACAAATATAGAGGTATCATAAATTGATGACATAAATTATTTCAATAAGTTACAAGTTTTAGAAATTAATGTACAAATTATTGTTTGATTTCTGATTGTGTAATTTATACTACATGTATATAGAGGGGGGGAAATTACAATTATATCAAAATTGCATTGTTCAGGGGTCTTTTTAAAAACAATTGAATTTCAAGAAAATAGCAGTTGTGGACAGGTCAATGCTATCAAAACTCTAGAATGCAGTGCTTCTTCAAGATCCAAAGAATACCCATAAGTGCAGGCTGTTATTGTTATCAAAACACCTCTCTTGGGTACCTCCAGACCACAGTTTCTGCAGATGTCACTCCACTGGAGATCTATTGTTAAATGTTTGATTGACAGGCGTCTTACAATTTGGGGGTGTTAACTTAAAATTGAGTCTTTAAAGATTTTCCAATGAGAAAATTAAAGCAACCAAGTGGGTGTTTTTATGGTCTTTTTACATATATACAGATCATTATTCCATGGATCTGTCTTTAACCACAAATCATTATTGTCAAACTGAATGATAATTTAATGTTTGTAATTTTTTAATATTTCATTCAAAAAAATTACACCATAGTCAACACAAGGGAAAATTCAAACAAGTAAATAACACTTCTATCAATAACGAGTTGTCACATATAACACTGATACATTTTTTGGCAGTAAGAAAGTTTTTGACTGAAAACAAAAAAACTGTGTCAGTGTTCTCTGCTTCTATTGACAGTGGACTATTTTCAACTCATCCTTCAGAGTTAAATATATGATTGAATCAACACAATGTGGAATGGAGATAATCACAAAAATGATAAAATAGGGTGGAGTCATTTAAAAATCTCCTTCTGAAGAACCACTGGGCCAGAAAAGCTGAAATTTTCATGAAAGCTTCCTGACATTACAGATTCAAGTTTTTTAAAACCATGACCCCCAGGGGTAGGTTGGGGTCACACTAAGGGATCAAAGTTGTACATGCAAACATATAGGGAAAATCTTTAAAAATCTTCATCTCAAGGACCACTGGGCCAGAAGAGTTGAAATGTACATCAATTGAAGTTTGTGAAAATCATGACCCTCGGAGGTAGGTTGGGGCCACAATTGGGGATCAAAGTTTTACATACAAATATATAGGAAAAATATTTAAAAATCTTCTCAAGAACCACTGAGTCAGAAAAGTTTACATTCACATGAAAGCTACCTGCCGTAGTGCAGATTCAAGTTTGTAAGAATCATGGTCTCCGGGGGTATGCTTGGGGCACATTAGGGATCAAAGTTTTACATGCGAATATATAAAGGGAATCTTTAAACATGGGCCAAGGTGACTCAGGTGAGTGATGTGGCCCATGGGCCTCTTGTTTTAAATTTATTTTATTTAATCTCAGCGAGATTCGTTGAGTCTGGATATTTGGACTGACACCTCACTGAGATTACATTTTGTTATGCAACAGTGTCAGAAAAGATATACATTTTAAGCATTCTTTTCATATGAGATTTTGGAACTTAATTAAACTGAAGGTAAGTTTCGGACGTAAAATGGATTATGCATGATTTTCTTTCTTTTTTGTGACATGCTTAATTTCATATTAGAAGAAATTATATGAAGAAAATTGAAGTTAGGTTTAATATTTCTATTAAAGGCTACCAAAGAGGACCACTTAGTTTTCTGCGAAGATGTGTAAATGAAAAGTTATTAATTCAAGTTTGGATTCGGAGTGCAGTTGATCTAAGGGGAATGTGCAAAGGCTATCTTATATCTTTTGACAAGCATTTTAATTTGGTAAGTGTTTTTTTTTTTAGATTTTTTTTTAATTTCAGATAAAGTACATATATACTGTTTATCTTTTTTATAACATAGATACCAAAATTTAATGCAACATTCAAAAGTGTATGTCGCTTTGTGTTACCATGCATGACCTCAGATTACAGTAACCAATTATTCATAAACTGCAGGCAATGATAGATGTGGATGAGCTCTATAGATGCCCAATTTCAAAAGAAATGCAACAACGCAAAGAAAACAAGGTATGGAAATAAGGCTTGAAGAAATAGGGAACACAGTGTCAGTTTAATTCAGCACTCAGCTCAAATCATAAAACAAATGAACCCATGTCATAGATCAAATGTAATGTCATTTTATCACAGTAAACTTCAATGGTTTCTTTAGTACACTAGTGTAGTATGCGAAAGAAATTATTTAAGTTTATGGACTGTAGATAAATCACCATGTTTTTTCCATCCCACTGCATACAGAGCTGTCGATCCAATAAAAGTTCTACCCTTCCCAACTGGTAAATAAACGAAAACTTCACAGTTCATAATCTAGAATTTTCCAATTTTGAGGCAATGTAGAATGCATTTTTCAAATGATCACCGATTATCTAGAAAAAGAAAAATGCTGAGATTTCTAGACTACACACTCAAACTTGAGTGTTTGTCTGTTAAATTAAAGAAATCCCAATTTGAACCAAAAAATTTTGATAAATTCAAGGTCACTTGAGGAAAATGTTTAAAAACATGTGCAGACCACATCTTTGTAAACGAGAAGAAGTACATACTTGTATGTGTACCAACTTCACCTTAAGCTTGTTTTAGACCCAAGAGTGCTTCATGATCCGAGTGCAAGATCATTTTGGATATTAAGATTAATGATTATCAGAGGAAAAGTGTAAAATTGTTATTCAAGGACATTATATATACACATAATTAACATTCCATTTCAAAATATGCCCAACTTTTGAAGTCTTATTAGGACAATTCCCTATTGATTTGATTTAAACAATATGACATTTCTAGTTACTACGTAATTGATGATGCAAATCATTTCATGAACAATCACCAAATGTATTACATGTATTCTTTACAGGATGTATGAGATTGATCACTTTGTTATTCTCACCGTTTTATTCATTACAGAGAGAGAAGCGAAGACTTAAACAACTAAAGGATCAAATGGCCGAGTTATCGGTAACTGAACAACCTTTAACCACCACAGATGTTTGTTTAAGGACTTCTGTCAACAGAGAGGAAAGTGAAAACAAAATCTTATCCTCTTCTCTGGCACCTAACGAAACAACAGCACCCAAAACAGAATTAATACAAGAATCACTTGACAAAGACTTTTCAAAAGTTCAACCTGTGAAGAGTATTGAAACATTAGATAAAAATCTGAACGATTCATTGAAAGGTACTAAAGAAAACAAAATCATATCCTCTTCTCTGGCACCTAATGAAACAACGGCACCCAAAACAGAATTAACACAAGAATCACTTGACAAAGACTTCTCAAAAGTTCAACCTGTGAAGAGTTTTGAAATATTAGATAGAAATCTGAAAGATTCATTGAAAGGTACTGAAGAAAGTGACTTGGACAGTTCAAATAGGCAAGATCAAATTGCTGAACAAGTTCAATCTACTGAACGGAGCACTTTACCATGTGAACAGGTTCCAGCCACTTCCAGTGAACAGGATCCTGTCTCTGTTTGTGAAGAACCAGCATCCCAGAAATCTTCCTCTCCTTTTAGAGAAAGACATGTAAATCAGTTGTTTATTAGAGGAGATAATGTTGTTTCCATTATGATTTTAGATTAACATTGCTTATTAACAGAGGAGATATAAATGTAAATTTATGTGGTTTCCTTTTCTATGATGTTGGAGTAAAATTGTTCTTTATTAGAGATTGTTGGTTTTTAGGTCACCTGAGTAAACTTGGGTGACCTATTGTAATTGGCTGTTGTCGTGTGTTGTGTGTCATGTTTAACTTCTTGATAAATACCATTCCAATTCTTTTCAAATTTGGTATGAAGCATTGTTGGGACAAGGGGGACCTAAATTGTAAATTTCTGGATTTCTGCACCCCTGGGGCGTTAGGGTCGGGGCAAAAATTAACCAATTTTCAAAATTTTTTTTTTTTTTTTACAACCACACATGTGTAAGAGAAACTAAATGTATAGTGATGTTGATCAGGAAAACTTATACCAAAATTGTAAATTTCATAATCCCTGGGTTTAGCTTCTGACTCCAGGGAGGGTCCAAACTTGGTATTTACAATATATATTTGTAAAACATTTAGACGATACCTTATTTAATGCTATTGAAACTAAATAGATATAGAAGGAGTAGGTAGTCCATTACCAAAATTGTAAATTTCATGATCCTAGTGGCTAAGGGTCTGGTTCCAGGGTAGAGCCAAATTACTATTGTGATTATATTTTCTTTATCATTTGAAATACTTCTTGAAGTTTGCTGATATGGTATATAAACTACATGCATATTTAGGATGTACCAAACTTGTGAATTTCACAAGCCCAGGATATGACTCTAGGATCATTAATGTTACATATATTATATTATGTAAAGCCTTTCATCGCTATCGCCAAGTTCGAGGGCATTTAAAAGAAAGATATTTTCTTTAAACTTGTGTGTACTTTTGTTGAAGATTAGTACCAGTATTCAAAACAGGATTTTTTTTCTAGATTTCGAAAGCCTGTGGACTAGTGATACATATAACTACTGTAATACTCAGGTGACCGATAAAGCCTGTGGACTAGTGATACTTATAACTAGTACTCAGGTGACCGATAAAGCCTGTGGACTAGTGATACTTATAACTAGTACTCAGGTGACCGATAAAGCCTGTGGACTAGTGATACTTATAGCTAGTACTCAGGTGACCGATAAAGCCTGTGGACTAGTGATACTTATAGCTAGTACTCAGGTGACCGATAAAGCCTGTGGACTAGTGATACTTATAACTAGTACTCAGGTGACTGATAAAGCCTGTGGACTAGTGATACTTATAGCTAATACTCAGGTGACTGATAAAGCCTGTGGACTAGTGATACTTATAACTAGTACTCAGGTGACTGATAAAGCCTGTGGACTAGTGATACTTATAACTAATACTCAGGTGACCGATAAAGCCTGTGGACTAGTGATACTTATAGCTAATACTCAGGTGACTGATAAAGCCTGTGGACTAGTGATACTTATAGCTAGTACTCAGGTGACCGATAAAGCCTGTGTACTAGTGATACAACTAATACTCAGGTGACCGATAAGGCCTCTGAGGACCTCTTGTTCTATTAAGATATTGAAATAAACTTGTTGATTGAATTTTGTTGGTTTCTTTTTATTTTTATAGATCATTTTAAACAGAATTTGTATAAATATGAAAGACAATACATTTTCATGATTTTGCAACACAACACCAATTTCCTTTATCCACACGATTTCTCTTGATACTTTGAATATCGATAATGGAGAGGAACCAAGAATACCATGCATTGACAGCAAGAACCTTGTATTACAGATCCAAAACATTTCCAGATTACCAGAATGACCTGGCCTGGAGGTTACTTGTGCTATAAATTAAATTGTACTCATGCTCAAAAGTAAAGGTTATAAAACTTCTATAAAATCATTCTCACACTCAAATGGAGTACATATTCAAGATTTTTTGAGTATGTTTCAAAGCTTACTAGAGTTGCACTCAAAACAAACATGGCAGAGTTTGGGTACGGTAAAAGTTTATAACCCCCAGGCCTGGTTGACCTTTCGCTCTTTGTGTCCATTGGTCATCAACCATTCACTTTTGAACATTTTCAACTTCTCGAAAGCTGCTGAACCACTTGTCGCCTAAATTGTATGTAGCATTTTTAAAGGGGGGGGGGGGGGGGGGGGACAAAAGTTGTGATTCATCTTCTTGTGCCTCTAGGGATGGAGCTCTTTTAACTTTAAAAATTTTGTGCATTTTTAATTTGTCTTTATTCCTGAACTGTCACAAGCTGACTGAGTACATAATGATAGTGAATATGAAGGTCTCTAATAAACTTGGGAGTTTCATGACCCAGGTTAAAGTTTTCAGGCACCAGGTCAAAGCTATATGAGTCATAGAGAAAATTATATTTGATCTTTTTTCCTATACTCTAGAACATATAGCAGATAAACTTTGCATTGAGCATAAAAAACTCTACCAAGATTGTGACTCCAATATTCAGGTTCCAGTCAGAGCATGGTTGTATGGCTCAAGCACTAAAAATATATATCTACCCCTGAACATCTAGTGGACAGTGCATTTTCCTTGGTAAGTAATTGTGAACTGATTTGGGATGATATAATTATGTAGAAATCAGTTAATTTATCAGTCGATCCATCCTCTATACAAAATGTATTTCCATCCCGCTATGTATTTAGGTTTTTAATGGAACTTGAGGCCCATTGTCCACATTGCTCATCAAAGCAGCTGCATTTTTGTTTGTAAAACATTCAAAAATGCGGCCAGGGGGTCATTTTATGAATGAAATTATTTGTAGCCCTACCTATTTCAGAATATAAAATATCAAGGGAACATCATAAAACTGCCTAAGGAAAGAGATCTTGCTATCTTTAACAACTAGAGAGGTAATCACCCTGCTGTCAATACCAAGCAAGATACCGCAGTTGATAGATTTGGAGAAGGCCTTCGATAGCATCCATAGAGAAAGTTTATGGAAAATCTTGCAACACTACGGAATACCAGCTAAGATCGTAGATTTAAATAAAGCTTTCTACTCCAAATTTAAATACACAGTTGGCAAGACATCAGATACCAGCTTCCTTGTGAAATCTGGAGTTAGACAAGGTTGTGTGATGTCATCCCTGTTATTTATAACAGTCGTGGACTAGGTAATGAGATCAACCCTGAGAGAATATACAACACAGGCATTAGATGGACCCTTTTTAGCTCACCTGAACCAAAGGTTCAAGTGAGCTTTTCTAACCACTAAGCCAGAAAAGCTGAGATTTACATGAAAGCTTCCTGACATAATGCAGATTCAAGTTTGTTCAAATCATGGGCTCCGGTGTTGGATGGGGCCACAATACGGGATCAAAGTTTTACATACAAATATATAGGGAAAAACTTTAAAAATCTTCTTCTCGAGAACCACTAAGCCAGAAAAGCTGAGATTTACATGAAAGCTTCCTGACATAATGCCGATTCAAGTTTGTTCAAATCATGGGCCCCGGGGGTTGGATGGGGCCACAATAGGGGATCAAAGTTTTACATACAAATACATTGGGAAAATCTTTAAAAATCTTCTTCTCAAGAACCACTAAGCCAGAAAAGCTGAGATTAACATGAAAGCTTCCTGACATAATGCAGATTCAAGTTTGTTCAAATCATGGCCCCCGGAGGTAGGATGGGGCCACAAGGGGGATCAAAGTTTTACATACAAATACATTGGGAAAATCTTTAAAAATCTTCTTCTCAAGAACCACTAAGCCAGAAAAGCTGAGATTAACATGAAAGCTTCCTGACATAATGCAGATTCAAGTTTGTTCAAATCATGGCCCCCGGAGGTAGGATGGGGCCACAAGGGGGATCAAAGTTTTACATACAAATATATAGTTAAAATCTTCTCAATAACCACTGAGTCAGAAAAGCTGATATTTACAAGAAAACTTTCTGACATAATGCAGATTCAAGTTTGTTCAAATCATGGCCCCCGGGAGGTAGGATGGGGCCACAAGTGTGGGGGGGGGGGGGGGTCAAAGTTTTACATACAAATATAGGGAAAATCTTTAAAAATCTTCTTCTCAAGAACCATTGGGCCAAAGAAGTTCACATTTACATGAAAGCTTTCTGACGTAGTGTAGATTCAAGTTTGCAAAAATCGTGGCCTCCAGGGGTAGTTGGGGCCATAATAGGGACTAAAGTTTTACATGCAAATATATATATGGAAAGTCTTCAGATATGGGCCAAGGTGACTCGGGTGAGCGATGTGGCCCATGGGCCTCTTGTTTCCAATTTTGAAGATCTTGACTATGCAGATGACCTTGTTCTACTGTCACATCTTGAAACCCATATGCAGAGCAAGACTTCAAAGTTACAATTCAATGCCAGCAAAATCGACTTGAAGATAAATGTGAAGAAAACACAAAGCATCCAAAAGGGATACAACTAGATGGGAAAAACCTGGCAAGTGCAAGAGCCTTCACATATCTTTGAAGCGTGACAACAGATGGTGGAGCTGAAGAAGACATCATGGCAAAACTAGGTAAATCATAAACTTTAAGAACATTTGGAAGTATTGCAGTGTAAGCAGGAACACCAAGATCAGGCTGTATAACAGTTGTGTTCTGTCAATACTGTTGTATGGTGCAGAATGTTGGAGGATGGCAGAGAGGGATATCGACAAACTCTCAAGTTTCCACAATGGTTGCTGAAAAATAAGACCTACCAAAATCTCCAACAAAGATCTACATTAGAGAGCTCAAACCTCAGACATGTGTGTTATTTATATGCCCCCGAGATCAAAGATCGGGGGGCATATTGTTTTTGTCCTGTCTGTCATTCTGTAATTATGTCTGAAACTTTAACCTTGCTAATAACTTTTGAACAGTAAGTGATAGAGCTTTGATATTTCACTTAATTGAGTATTCCTTGTGACAAGACTTTCCCATTGGTTCCAACATTTTTTACCCTGTGACCTTGACCTTGGAGTTTGACCTACTTTTTGAAAACTTTAACCTTGCCAATAACTTTTGAACATTAAGTGATAGAGCTTTGATATTTCACATTAATATTCCTTGTGACAAGACCTTTCCATGGGTACCAACTTTTTTGACCCTGTGAACTTGACCTTGGAGTTTGAACTACTTTTTGAAAATTTTAACCTTCCCTATAACCTTTGAACAGTAAGTGATAGAGCTTTGATATTTCACATGCGTATTCCTTGTGACAAGACCTTTCCGTTGGTACTAAACCTTTTGACCTTGACATTTGACCTACTTTTAATTTTTTTTTTACATTGGTCATAACTTCTAAATGGTAAATATTAGAGCTGTCATATTGTACATAAGCATTTCTTGTGACAAGATCTTTCTACTGGTACCAAGATATTTTTCCTTGTGACCTTGGCCATCTTCGGAATTGGCCATTATCGGGGGCATTTGTGTTTCACAAACACATCTTGTTAAAATATACCATTGGTGGTGGATTGGACATGTCCTCAGAAAACTAACCGATACCAACACTAGGGTATCCTTAAGATATACTCCAGAAGGCAAGAGGAAGCAAGGCTGTCCAAAGACCACCTAGAGATGGACCATGGAAGCAGAGATGGGCCAAACTTGGAGGGAAAAGATAGGGAGCAGTGAAGGAAATTAGTCCTTGCCCCATGTGCCTCCGGGTGTAACAAGGACTAGGTGGGAGGTAAGGCTACAAAATGGCAGCTATACACAGTGTAACAATTAGAGAAGAATTGATTTTAATTAGATTGTGATTTGACCAGACGATATGGCATAACCCTGACCCAAGCTCATTTGAATAAGGTGAAGGTTAATATTGAATAATATTTGGATAATGGACCGATATTAGTTTATACTTGGCATAACTGTTGTTTACAATCAGACGGTATGCATTATGCTAATTCAAGGTCAGTTGATCAAGTTTAAGTGGAAATGATCAGAAATATTTGTCGTAAGCCCAACTTTGTTAATGATTTGGAGTGAATGTTGCTAATGGCCTATCAGAATGAAAGTTGTTGAAGACCTGTCAGAATGAAAGTTGTTAATGGCCTGGCAGAATGAAAGTTGCTAATGGCCTGGCAGAATGAAAGTTGCTAATGGCTAGGCAGTATGTCTTGACTCTGAACAAGGGTCATTTACAGACTGCACATTCCAATCAGACCATGAAGTCATTTGGTCAATATGTCAAGCTACATGTAACTGGTTAAAAAAAAGTTATTAATAACAATTTCCCCCAAATTGTAATTATGTAATGGGGATATTAGCAGTCAATATCTGACATTGCTTTTGAAAAAAATTGAGTCCTTACTTAGAACCAAGGTCATTTAGCAAAGATGAAGATCAATGATTATTGCTCATGATCACATTAATCTGAGTTTTGTTGTTGTGCAGCACTATACTCAGGTGACCATTATGGTCTCTTGTATAATCTACAGATCTTTCATTTCAATATACTTTCCCATCATTAATGAAAACAAAAGATATATATGTATTGTATTTTAATGATACATAGCCTTTGCACATAGAATACATCAAAACACATGACATATATATCTTGAATGAGTTATTTTTAAAATAAAAATGATGAAATGCCTTTGGCTATTCTATTCCACATTAAAGTTTGGCGGAGGAACATTGGGATCATATTGTGGCCTTGGAGTCTGCTGGAATGCAGAATTCTGAATGTATCTCTGATCGGTCAACATTGGTCGATTGAACACAGGAGGTGGCTGTCCAAAATGTGGGGGTGGGGGCAATGACATATTGGGAATTCCTCCACTGAATTGTGGGTAATATGGTCCTCCATTTTGTGATGTTCTGATAGTCTGGTTCTGCCCACAGTACTGGTAATTCATTGGTTGTGTGGTATTCATGCTGGGATACATATTCTGATTCCAGACGGTTTGATTTTGAGATTGGTTGCTCCAGTTCTGAACATTAGGATCCGGGTATCTGGGCTGGAAGACAGGCTGTCTGACTGGTCCACCATTTTGATACACTGCAAGATTGTTTTGATTCTCAGAGATTTGTGGAAACCTTGGAGGTGCTCCGAATGGCTGGAAGGACTGGTACTCCATTCGGGGTTGGCTCTGGTGTCTTCCTGCCCTCGGACTGAAGTTTCTCCCTTGACCAGACAGATTGCTGTTGTGCTCTCTCTGATTTGTATGGGATGGATTGCTGGATGTTCTGTCTCCAACATCTGCTGATCAATATTATAATATGTATGATATAAATGACACACTTTGTTATCAATATCATCAGTTTTCATGGAGTATTACATGAGCCTAAATTTTAAAGTAAATGATCATCCATATTATCTGCTTATCATCAAAGATTTCAATCAAAATTTCTAACATGTGAAGTCTCGTACCCAGATTTGTCTCTTCTGTTCCATTCTTGCTAAATGAATGCCTGTAAAGTGTATCAGTAAAAAGGACATGTATAGAACACATATTTTAGGTTGTTATATTTAAAAAAAGAACTCATGAATTTGATTGAAACTTTAATTAATATTTGGATATTTCATGAATTAGGCCACATTAAATCGATTCTCTGGTTCTCAGACACTGCCCCCCCCCCCCCCACCCCACCCCCCCCCCCAAAAAATCGGCCGCTGACACGAGTTTATTGCCGCCCCGGAAAAAAATCGCCACCGCCCGTATTTGATCCGTCAAAATAAAATTTGTGTTTTGGCGCCAAAATCGTAAAGCACATTCCTGAATAAGACGTGCTGCTTAGTTGATGTAAACAATTTGGCGACAGAAACAGTTCTTGTCAGCATTGAGATTATTTTTAACTCAAAACAGATTGTTCCATGGACAATTATACCGGTAGACTCGTCCTTGACAGTTGATACGCTTTGCAAGAAACTTCTGGGCGGTGAATTTAAAGAAATTGAAACCGTGAAGGAACAAATTGATGAAAGCAAGGCTGAGTTGAAGTACGACGTTTTCGTAGGTCGAAACAAAACGGCTGACAGCGATAAGCTTTTTTCCACAGTGAAAATTTCCGAAGTGGTTGAACTTTTTGGGAGATATTTAAAAGTGAAATTGTCGGAAAAAAAGACTGATTTGCCCTCGTCAGATGAACCTTTGACACAGAAAAAGTTGGCGTTTGCCGTCTTGCTGGAGGCCCGAGAAAAACTGAAACTACCTTAAAGTCCAAATGAAAATAATAAACGGTGTTGAATACCATTTGTAAAACTCTAACTTTCTTTACAACACAAAAAAAACCCCACAGACAAAAAATCCCTACCCATTTGTGACATGGAGATAAACTGAAAAACTAAACCCCCTACCTACCTACCCATTTTTTGAAAAACAATTGTCTGAAAACCAGAGAATCGATTTGATGTGGCCTGATGTGGATACATTTATTTCTATTCAATATAGAAGTCACCAATTAATCATAGTCAATTTCTTATAGCTTTGAAAGCAGAAAATTTTAAGGATTAAGTCAATATGTTTTTGCCTTTGTGATTTCTGTTGGTTCTTCTGTAAATCAGGGTTATTTTTCTGCATAGAACAGTTGCTTTAGGTTGTTTATTAACTAAACAGTTATAAGAAACTCCATTTCTCTAAGGAACCTCTGCACGATATAGACAAATGTTTTATAACATTGAGAAAATTATATTGCATAAAGGTGTACATATTGAGTTTATCTTGACATTTTCAGCATGGGATACTTGTCATTTTGCCCCTGGAGAAATCTTCAAAGACTATGAAGAAGTGCTGAACACAATCTGATTAAAATCAGATCTTTGATCTGCTCCGTTATTGTTATGTCGCTTGTGTAGCAACATAACAATAACGGAGCGGATCAAAGATCTTATTTTAATCAGATTCTGCTGAACAGAAATCAATATCATGGATTTATTATTATAAAAATTTTCAAATAAAGCACCCAGTAACTCTATTTTGGTCTAATACAATGATTAAACTACTTCAATTGATTATGAAATGTGTGTAACACTGTAAATTTCAGTTTATTGTGTTATACACCAAAGGGCAGATCACTCTAATTGATCATTTGAAAATGATCATTTTATTTACACAGGTTATAAGTGTGCCTAACAATGAGACAACTTTTCTACCCCCCCCCCCCCCCCCACCAAAAAAAAAAAACCAACCAATGCACACAGTTTGGAAATTAAGTACTTAAACAATAAAAATTAACATAATCTCTGTATATTACCTATCTCTTTGTCTTCTTCTGCGAACTTTCTTTGCTCCAGGAAGCTGATGACCATCTTCCTCATTACCACGGTTACGGGCCTTTGCTTTGGCTCTCCTCTCTTCTTCGTCATCAGAATAGTCAACATACTGCATAAAAACATGAAAACTTCAATTTCTTGCAACATTGTGTAATGATATCTCTTCAAGTATCAATGATGAAAATGTCTATGGATTCCCTCTCTAACAAATTATCACATTTGTCTCAAGAATACCGTTTTCTTTGCAACTACAATTTTTGAATGTTTCATAATTTAAATAAAATTTTTGTTGCAGGTGACAAATTTATCTGCTCCATATATATTCTATGATTATACATGTATACTGTTTAACTCTTATGTTTTTATATGCAAGAGAGATCTGGAAATTGTTATTATGTCACGCATAGAGGGTAGAACAGCAACAACTAGAAGATTGCTGGGTTCTTAGATCCATTGTATTCATATAAAGCACATCTGTTACCTACCTTTGATGGGGGTTCATTATTGTCTTCCCAAGATGCATCTGATCCCTTCATTCTTGGAAAAGAAAATCATATCTTTAACTAAAAAGCATGACATGAATATTATACTCCACCCAAGTGTAAAAGGGGTACCTGGCTATAGACAGTGAAAGATATTGTTAGAATGTTAGTGCTCTAGCGCTTGTAATGGCAGCTTGCACTGTATGCTTTCTAGGAGGCTGAGAAAGTTCTAGATTGATATAAGGTCTGCCGGGGTAATAATGTACATTGATTATTGTAAAGCGCTTTGAGCAGCATACGCTGGAAAAGGCGCTATATAAAACCAATCATTATTATTATTATTTGACAACACAATTATTCTCTTTTCCATTACACAACAAGATTGCTACACGTAGCCATGTCCCCCGCGCTGCAAAAAAAAAAGTAGAAGCACAAAAGTCTCATATGACTCCTATAAAATTTGTAGAATAAAAGTCACGGTGTAATATGATCAACTAGTACATATTGTGACCAACAATCCAGCAAAATTTGAACAATGGAAATATTTAGAGACTTTGGAGAATACTAACTGCCTGAGATGTTCCACAAACACGTAGTTGGTGAGATTCTCCACCTTAGGAGCACAGTACACCTTCTGTCCACAGCAGAGGGACTTGCTCTCAATATCTGTGGTACTGTTAAACCTGACAGAATACCATGGGGATCCAACAGGACCAAACACCTCAAAGATCTGGAAAAAAGTAGTAGAAATCTGAAAGATCTATCAACATAATCAAACTATGAACAAGAGGTCCAACAGTTAAAGCTATAATATTGATAATCTACCTGTATCAGGGATCAATTTCAAAACAGTTATACAGACCTCCGTAATACTATAAATTATACAATTTAAGGATATTTAAGTATACAGCCTTCAAAAGAAAAGAACATTGTCATAATAACGTATATTACAATGACTAAGAGCACTGGTAAATCCTCAGAAGAGAAGTGTTTGTGATGTGAAATATCTTTCAGGAGTTTCAACAAATCTTCAGCAATATCTGATTTTTGCAATCAATCTAATAAATAACTAAATATGCATCTCTTATTCTGACAGTAATATAATTAACTTTATTAGTACTCAAACAATGCTTTTTGCACTGCCACATTAATTCAAAGGTTGAGCACCTGCTTTACACTGCTCAGTTGTAGAGTGCTTTGCTTTGTATAGCTTAGTAGTAGAGTGTTGTACTTTATGTACACTGTAGCTTGGTAGTAGAGTGTTTTACTTTTTGTACACTGTAGCTTGGTAGTAGAGTGTTTTACTTTTTGTAGCTCAGTAGTAGAGTGTTTTACTTTTTGTAGCTCAGTAGTAGAGTGTTTTACTTTATGTAGCTCAGTAGTAGAGTGCTTTACTTTATGTAGCTCAGTAGTAGAGTGTTTTACTTTATGTAGCTCAGTAGTAGAGTGTTTTACTTTATGTAGTTCAGTAGTAGAGTGTTTTACTTTTTGTAGCTCAGTAGTAGAGTGTTTTACTTTATATAGCTCAGTAGTAGAGTGTTGTACTTTATGTAGCTCAGTAGTAGAGTGTTGTACTTTATGTAGTTCAGTAGTAGAGTGTTTTACTTTTTGTAGCTCAGTAGTAGAGTGTTTTACTTTATATAGCTCAGTAGTAGAGTGTTGTACTTTATGTAGCTCAGTAGTAGAGTGTTTTATTTTATGTAGCTCAGTAGTAGAGTGTTTTACTTTATGTAGCTCAGTAGTAGTGTTGTACTTTATGTAGCTCAGCAGTAGAGTGTTTTATTTTATGTAGCTCAGTAGTAGAGTGCTTTACTTTATGTAGCTCAGTAGTAGAGTGCTTTACTTTATGTAGCTCAGTAGTAGAGTGTTGTACTTTATGCAGCTTGGTAGTAGAGTGTTTTACTTTATGTAGCTTGGTAGTAAAGTGTTGTACTTTATGCAGCTTGGTAGTAGAGTGTTTTACTTTATGTAGCTCAGTAGTAGAGTGTTGTACTTTATGTAGCTCAGTAGTAGTGTTGTACTTTATGTAGCTCAGTAGAAGAGTGTTTTACTTTATGTAGCTCAGTAGTAGAGTGTTGTACTTTATGTAGCTCAGTAGTAGAGTGTTTTACTTTATGTAGCTCAGTAGTAGAGTGTTTTACTTTATGTAGCTCAGTAGTAGAGTGTTGTACTTTATGTAGCTCAGTAGTAGAGTGTTTTACTTTATGTAGCTCAGTAGTAGTGTTGTACTTTATATAGCTCAGTAGTAGAGTGTTTTACTTTTTGTAGCTCAGTAGTAGAGTGTTTTACTTTATGTAGCTCAGTAGTAGAGTGTTTTACTTTATGTAGCTCAGTAGTAGAGTGTTGTACTTTATGTAGCTCAGTAGTAGAGTGTTTTACTTTATGTAGCTCAGTAGTAGTGTTGTACTTTATGTAGCTCAGTAGTAGAGTGTTTTACTTTATGTAGCTCAGTAGTAGAGTGTTGTACTTTATATAGCTCAGTAGTAGAGTGTTGTACTTTATGCAGCTTGGTAGTAGAGTGTTTTACTTTATGTAGCTTGGTAGTAAAGTGTTGTACTTTATGCAGCTTGGTAGTAGAGTGTTTTACTTTATGTAGCTCAGTAGTAGAGTGCTTTACTTTATATAGCTCAGTAGTAGTGTTGTACTTTATGTAGCTCAGTAGTAGAGTGTTTTACTTTATGTAGCTCAGTAGTAGAGTGTTTTACTTTATGTAGCTCAGTAGTAGAGTGTTTTACTTTATGTAGCTCAGTAGTAGAGTGTTTTACTTTATGTAGCTCAGTAGTAGAGTGTTTTACTTTATGTAGCTCAGTAGTAGAGTGTTTTACTTTATGTAGCTCAGTAGTAGAGTGCTTTACTTTATGTAGCTCATTAGTAGAGTGCTTTACTTTATGTACCTCAGTAGTAGAGTGTTGTACTTTATGTAGCTCAGTAGTAGAGTGTTGTACTTTATGTAGCTCAGTAGTAGAGTGTTTTACTTTATGTAGCTCAGTAGTAGAGTGTTTTACTTTATGTAGCTCAGTAGTAGAGTGCTTTACTTTATGTAGCTCAGTAGTAGAGTGCTTTACTTTATGTAGCTCAGTAGTAGAGTGTTTTACTTTATGTAGCTCAGTAGTAGAGTGTTGTACTTTATGTAGCTCAGTAGTAGAGTGTTTTACTTTATGTAGCTCAGTAGTAGAGTGTTTTACTTTATGTAGTTCAGTAGTAGAGTGTTTTACTTTTTGTAGCTCAGTAGTAGAGTGTTTTACTTTATGTAGCTCAGTAGTAGAGTGCTTTACTTTATGTAGCTCAGTAGTAGAGTGTTTTACTTTATGTAGCTCAGTAGTAGAGTGTTTTACTTTATGTAGCTCAGTAGTAGAGTGTTTTACTTTATGTAGCTCAGTAGTAGAGTGTTTTATTTTATGTAGCTCAGTAGTAGAGTGCTTTACTTTATGTAGCTCAGTAGTAGAGTGCTTTACTTTATGTAGCTCAGTAGTAGAGTGTTTTACTTTATGTAGCTCAGTAGTAGAGTGTTTTACTTTATACAGCTTGGTAGTAAAGTGCTTACTTTGAGAATGGTACACTGTAGTAAATCCGAACACTCACTACCCCTTGCGAATACAACTTACCTGACCAAGCACGACTCTTCCTTCCAGAAATAGAATGGTATTCTCATTTAGAGGGGGGATACTCTGATTGGCCTTCACAATCGCTGGAAAAAAAACCAGATCACTAAAGGTATACCCAAAATAAACCTTACCAAGTAATTGTTTTTGACAAGGATGCACATTTACATTGATGAAAATCATGAAACACACATACCGTATATACTCGCCTATAGGTCAATTCACCTATAAGTCGATTGTATATTTTGTAGGCTAATTTGGAGGGATTTGCCATAGACCCGCTTATAAGTCAATAGAACTTTTTTCAAGAATCGGTTGACAATTTCTAACATTTTCACCTCTGTTTCAAATAATATTTCATGAAATGCACTGATATTTATTCATTTTCACAAGAAATCAATTTCAATAATATTCGCTTATAAGATGAAGAAAATCATTAGAATATGTAAAATCTTGTACCGGGTTCTTTATGCATATAATCTTAGAATACATGAATAATATAATGTGTCTAGTCAACAGTAATCATGAAAGGTGAAGATAACGAACAGTGATCAATCTCATAACTCCTACAAGCAATACAAAATAGATAGTTGGGCAAACACGGACCCCTGGACACACCAGAGGTGGGATCAGGTGCCTAGGAGGAGTAAGCATCCCCTGTCGACCGGTCACACCCGCCGTGAGCCCTATATTCTGATCAGGTAAACGGAGCTATCCGCAGTCAAAATCAGTGTGCCAAGAACAGCTTAACAATCGGTATGAAACACGTCAGACAGCATTTGACCCAATGATATAGGTTGTATTATCATGATCAATATTCATATCTAGTGATTAGCCATCCAAAAAATTACTTTGTTGTATTGATCATGATAATCGTCGGAGTACGAAGCAGGGTTCGAAATTACCTCATGTCCGTAAGTCCGAGACTAGTAAAAAACGTGTCGGACTAGTAAACTCTCTATAGCACTAGTCCATACTGACTAGTGAAAATCCGGAAATCAATCTTGAATTGGTTAAGAGTTTAGCAAGATGTGTCTGAGTCTCTTAGATGTTTGAACTTATAGTCGGTTACCTGCATGGTTAAGTATTTGCGTGACAATGACTCCTGATCTTCCAAACACATAGAGTGCGTTCGAGACCGCCGTTCTTCGCACAAGCACAAATTCCTGCCGTTTCCGAATGCCAAGTACACATCACGAGAACGGGTTCGAGGTGCAAGGACTGCAAGTAGTGTGGTCGAAGAATATGCACATTTGTGCGCACATTATCTTGTCAATCGTGACTCTAACACAGGAGTTTTTAACACTATAGCTCATGGTTTGGTCAATCGAGTGAATTTTATTGACTTTATTGATAAAATTTCGAACTCCTGTGACTCTAAGAACTGAGCATGAAAACAACGGGAATGTCGATCTCGAACGCACTTATGAACGTTTATAAAAGGATGAACCCAAGAGGTTACTGCATGTTTTGAAGATCTTGAATGCAAAATAAAGTATGGTGGTCTTTTTCTTCTGTAGGTGTCATAAACTGAATTGCTGGAACTGTGATGTGTTTGGTTTGATTAGATACTATTGAATAAAATGAAGATCATTTAATATGATATACTGGACGGACTAGTGAAATTCTTTGTGGACTAGTAAACATCAATAGTCACTAGTCCGTTTGGACTAGTGCTTGAAAAAGTTAATTTCGAACCCTGCGAAGTTGTTTTTAAAAAAACAGACTTATCTACATTAAACTATTCATAAAAATGCTAATCTTCTTAGGACTCACTACTGTATAAGTCGGATATAGAGTTTTGGACCAAATTTTAACTCCCAATATAATCCGACTTATAGGTGAGTATATACGGTACCTTACTAACCTAAATCTACGTCTTTACTTACCCAGACATCCCACAATCCCTGTTATACTTCCTGTATGCACAAGTTCAACATTTGGGTCAACGGTGATAACCAGCTCATCAATGGGAGGTAACTCCTTTTAATAAAAATCTGTATGTGAAACGATGCCCCCATATGGCAGCAAAATAATTTTGGTACCAAAAGAAAGGTCATGTGGCGAGGAATGCGCATGTGAAATATGAAAGCCCTAACAATAACCATTCAAAAGTTATGGCCAGTTACAAATGAAACAACTGGGTCACATCTACATTTCGTTAGAATAACCTAACTGTGTCTTGGGAGTGGGACAGGCCCTCACCACAAAACCAGGTCCATAGGACACTATCACTTTAACAATAGAACATTCTATCTATTTTACATTGTACTCACATCAGGATATAACTCTCCCTTTGTTCTTACTTCACTGTCTTTCTTTCCTTTAGATCTAAAATTGGATAAAAAAGTGAACATTCGTTAATTCAAAATTTCAATCCAAAGTTCTGGTCAGAGAAAAATAATTATAGAGAAGCAAAATTAAGGTGAAAACATCAATTACATGTACAGTTTGTACCTATTTTCCTCTTGGTCATCTGATTCAATAACAATACATTTTTGCTGCTCCTCCTGAACTAATACCACAGAATCTTCAGAATCACTGCTGGATTCAGCAGATTCATCCTGTTTCTCTCTGTATGTTGAATCAAGTGCTCTGTCAATAGTCCCATTGACCTCAACATCTGTCACAGTTTGCTCATCTGTTATGGGTTGCGATGGATTGGCTGGCAAAACGCCCGACGGACCTGATTCAATATTTCCTGTTGTCTCTGATGATACCGATTGTGCTTCATTGATCATGGAAGACGCAGGATGATTCACTTCATCGTTGTTGGAAGATATCAGTAGGTCTTGAGACGCCTTTAGATTTTCCTTTATCTCATTATCCTTATGGAGATCACAGTGACCAACAATAGTTTCATTTCCTTCTCCAGCTTTTGTATTTGATAAAGGCAGAGTTTGACTTTCAAAAGATGTTATTGATGGTGGATGAGATTCATGTCTCTCTTTGTCATTTGTCACATGTTCATCTTCAGTCTCGTTGATAGTGGCGGACGCTGACTGAAATGTCTCTTCAGTCTCGTTGATAGTGGCGGACGCTGACTGAAATGTCTCTTCAGTTTTTTTGTGAGTGGAAGATGTGGACTGAACTGTCTCTTCAGTCTGAACTTTCAGACCAGCACTTTCTACTACACCATTACATTCCTCCATGTCCATGTTATCTATATCCGTAGTTGTCATATCATCAAAGCCGTTTTCAAATCTGAAATTGCATAAAATAAAATAGAAGTAGAATTTACATCGAATTACGGACATTAATATGGACTTCTCAAGAGTTAGACTATGTGTCGCCTATAACTAAAAGTTACATATATTTGGTGTTATAGTAACTGTATACTTAAACTAATAAATACACGTGATATAGCTAGGTGACAAGTCGATATTTCCTGTCTGTATTTCATTCAAATGCCTTTTAAAGAGAAATCCCTGGGTACAATGAAAGAAATGGATAAAAATAGAATATTATGTAGATTTTTTTTTATTTCAATGGAATTTTCATCGATGACATTGAGACAGTTATAAGTATTTGATATTTTTTCTACGTGATAAATCTTTGACTAGATCTACATCCATTGGAAAGCGATAAATCCACCACCTACACCACAGAATTCTAAAATACTTACAGCAACACACAACAGACAGAAGCTGCTCAGTAATATAGCCGGAACCACGTGCAAAAACAAAGTGAAACTAGGTGCACGTGTACTTAGTTTGATTTTTTAAAACTTTTTTTTGCAGCTTATCAGAAAAATTCCGATATTCTACATAGGCCTATGGTTCATTTCCTTTTATTTCATATCCATTGTCATTGCGAATTTACAAATCTGTCAAAACATGCAATTTAGACGAAATTCCTGTCTCCGAATTGACCAACAGAATGACGATTGCAGCACTTCCGGTTTTGCTTACACCGCACATGTAAATTGTTAATGTTGAAAGTCAGTTAATCTTTTACGTAAGCTTTAAATTATATGAGAAATGATGAATGGGAGAAAGGACAACTCGGCATATGGGTCATATGTTCCATATTCAGATCAAGACATAAATGTCCCAGGTGAATATTTTCTTTATATAATGTAATTAACCTTGAAAACTAGCTTTACTTACTGGCTTAGTCGCCGTGTTTTCAGGGCCGTAAATTACATGGAGGCGGAGGAGGCAGCTGCCTCCTCCAACTTTTGAGCCAAAAAAATTTAAAATTTAAAGTTCATTAGAATTTATGTTGTTTCCAATAACTAAGAACATGATACCTCCCTTAAAAAGCATTCCAAATCTTTCTTTTAGAATGAGTTAGTCAAGTAACATCTTAGAAGGCCCTAGAATCAAGGATTTTGCACAAAACGTGTTCAGTGTGCACAAAATGTGCTCAGCGTCTGGGGGCCTGAGCGGCCCCCAGACCCCCGCCTAATTTCCTGCCTCCTCCAAATTGAAGGTTAATTTACGGCCCTGGTTTTGTGTAATGATTATCAGTGTCATAGTTATCATAAGTTCATGTGTGTTATTTAGTAACAATGCTTATTGCACATGTAAAGTAGATACAGATCTAAACTATATAGAATTAAACAGTATCTTCATTAAACAGCTTTCAAATCACAGGTATCTGAATTTTAATCAGTTAATAGATATGAATAGAAAAAAAAACTATCTATCTATATATATTTTGCCCCCCTCCTTGATTCGAGTCCGATTTTATTATTAAATTCGCCGAAACAAACCCATTCTCTGACACAATTAAGCTCAGAAATGATTTTCCTTTTCATCCGTGGCTTCAGAGGTCTAACTCCCTCAAAACAATACGACAACGGACATTACTACCATGTTGAGACGTCACGAAATCACATCTCCGAACCATAAGAAGGGGAACCAAAACTGCACAAGAGTTCGTCAATTTAAAATATTAATCAATTCAGAAAGAAACAACACAGAAATAAATTTCTTTACTTTTTCTTATCACAACATTTTATCTGATTGATTTTACCTAAATTTATTTGTAAATTTTATTAATCTGGTAGAGTTAGTTTATTTAGTACGGAGATGTGATTTTGTGACGTCACGACATGGTAGTCAGGCCTTGGTGGGAATGTTCAAAATATCGTTAACTTAAAATATATATGTTGTTGGATTGTTGTGAGGGTGTTTAGACCTCTGAAGCTACGAATGAGAAGGAAAATCATTTCTGTGCTTAACCGTGTTGGAGAATAGGTTTGTTTCAGCGAATTTAATAATAAAATCAGACTCGAATTGAGGAGGGGGGGGGGGGGGGGGGCAAAATGTTGTTGCACACCTGGTGTATTTATATATATATATATAAAAGCACTAAAGTTCCAACAACACCCGATACCTCAAAGTGTCGGATCCACAACATGGATACAAGGTCAAATGCAAAAAATTATACAAAGCACTAAAATGACCAACGATCATGTCGTTGGTCAATTTAGTGCTTTGTGTATATATATATATATATATATATATATATATACAGTCTTCGACGTTGACCGGTGGCCCGATGCTCGAGGCCAGTAAAATCAGGATCAGGCTTCTAAAAATATTTAACCCAGGAGTCTGGCGGGCCTGTAAATGTTTTATTGTATGTGTTGTATATATTACAAATAAAGCGTGAGATTGACTCAGACTTTCGCATCGATCATTTTTCAACCATGCTGCCTTTTCTGAAGTATAGGGAGGCACGGGCACTGGAAGTTAATGTAAATATATAGTACAATGTATATGCATGTATAAAAAATACATGCACATACTATATATTTACATTAACTTTCAGTGCCCATGTAGGAAGGGGGGTCGTCCGTGAAATTCAAAACCTCACAAGCGTATTTAGCAATCACAACCATCAGATCCAAATAAAGAAAAACGGTCGCACAAGCCAAGGAGAAAAGAGAACGAAAATCCATGCCCCATTGGACCAAGGGTGGGCCTTTGCTAAGATTTAATTCTTGAGAAAACAAATTGTTTTGTACGTGGTGATTACAAAACAAAGCAGATTCTGAACAGGAGCTGCTGATGTCATCTGCAAGATTAATATTTTGAAAAATAAGATATGTAATCCTTTTAATGTCAGTTGTATATTTTCCTACAGTAGAACATACATGTATCTATAGTGTAGAATCAGCATGCAACACCTTGCAAATGACAAGTGGTCAAATTAGATAAAATATTTTGGGCCATTAAAATATTGTTCGGGCTTGCAAAATTATTATACTGGGAGGCCCGAATGGCCTGTGCTTCACAAAGTTTTTCGTGAAGACTGTATATATAGATATAGATAGTTTTTTTTCTATTTATATTTAATTAGTAATTAAAATTCAGATACCTGTGATTAAATGTGTAATACAATAATGCATTATGAAATTTGTCAGTTCTTTAAATCATTCATGGCCTTATTCAGGTTGGGAACAGTTCCCCTACAGTGAGATATTCTTGCGAAAATGCGATTATCCCTCTTTAACAAGAGTAAATATATATCCCATACAACTGAGAAAAACACCTGTGGAGAACAGCTCTTAGTGTTTCACGTGAACAGAAGAAAAAGTGCTAAAGTGTCTGACATTTCTGCAAAATTTGATATATATATAAATCAATTTAAACAAAAACACTCACAATGTGCATTGGATTTCAGCAACTTTGATAATCATGTCATGTTGAGTGTGCGTCACGTAGTTTGCCATTATTTTCAATGAAAACACCAGTTAATGGTATTGCTTACTTTCTCGCTAAGGAGGGATAATCGCATTTTAGTGAGAAGATCTCGCTAATGGGGAAGTGTTCCCAACCTGTTATTGTGCACCTCGGTCTTCACTGATTGTTATAGTAGGAAATAGAAAATGTAAGGCTTGAAGGGGAATCTGACTTGGGGACCACTGCACTGCTAGTCAGATGCTCAAACCACTAAGCTATCCAAGCTGATATCCTTGGTCCAAGAATTGCAAATGAATGCCACTCATCAGGTAAATTCTTCATAGTGTGTCACTGTGATCGTTTTTTAGGATGATACCTTGTCAGTTGATTCCGTACCCAATGAGGTTCCAGATGACGATACGATACATATTGCAATAGTTCTGCCACGTTTCAGCCCTGTGGAACTAAAATAGTGTTAACAATACGCCAGTTTCGAGATACGAACTCTTCTGTGTAGGAGGTGCATTTAGTGGCACTTTGAATGACTAAGTGGGACAGAGTGGACCTACAGTCAGCGAGGAAGACGATGAAATGCATTAAAAGTGGCTTCTCTTTTAATATGTAAATGTGGGGAATACAAAATACTGTCGAAAGAAATGTTTTACTAAAGTGGATACATAAAAACAATGTCATATTTGCAAGTAATATCTTAGATATGGTACTTATGACCAACGAAATAACGTGATATGATAATAATTCTATGTATTTAATTACTCCCTAAATACTTATAATTTACTTAGTTTGCGTATCAGTCGAATTCGGGTGATGTAACAGTGTATGAGAAACTTACTGGGTACATTCACTTACGCAGTGATGAAAATTAGTCCCACTCCCGTATTAGTATCAAATGAGAAGTGTCATCACTCTGTGTATACATTGGACGAACAATTCAACAGCAATATGCACACCCCACAATAAGTTTATGATCCATTGTTAAAAAACCCTTTAAGCTATATTGAACCAAGTATTGTCCGTTCAATATCTGGAGACAAGATGGCTTGACAAACATCAAACTTATAAGATAACTAGTAGATAACTCATTAAATAGATTTTCAGATCAAATGGTCAAAGGCAGGGTTGTTGCAAACACAAGAATCTGCATAAAAGTATGGCTTGGAAAATGATGAGTCAACAGAACCTACATGAATTGATTTCATTAGGGTTTTTTTTTTCTTCCAATGTCCAGTGTTTGTCATTTAAATCCCACAGCTGAAAAAATTCAGGTAACCTGTTATGCTATAGTGAACTGATACAATGCCACAGAGTGTCCAGTGTACTGGGTCACTGGAAACTCACTGAAAACAAAATTCCACAACATATGAACATTTTGACACAGGCTATTAAAGCACTAGAGCTTGCATGGCCAGGAATAAATTGATGATAAATTCCTAACTAATGAAATACGTAATACAATTTTTGTACACCGCATGTCCCCTGCCCACAATTGGAAATAGTATTTAGAAAATTCTTTATGATCTTTTGACCTCCAAAATTAAAAGGGCTCATCAAACTGACCATTAGGTAAAATATATCTTTAGGAAAGCACACAAAGTCTATATCAAGAATTTATTTTAATGACCTCTGTAAGTGAATGGAGCAGTTGGTGCACAATATACCCTTATTCACACATTATCACTGACCGTGAACAAACATCATGTCAGATTACTTATTCACACATTATTACTGACCGTGAACAAACATCATGTCAGATTTTGTTTTTAAGTATTCACTTCAGAAGCTGATGAACAATTTCTTTTGCAGTGACAGCTGGGGAAGGTGGTGTTGTTTCGCCTTATTTGAATTTTAACCCAGCATATATTCAGGTAATGATATCCATAGTATGCATATGATTATATGAATTCTGTATTCCATAATGATTATATTTTACTACTGCCTGGTAGCTAAACTTGATAAATTTCTGAAGAGTTTTTGTTTTGTCGTGCTTATGGGGAGACGTTGTGTTTGTATGAATGTCGTAAGGAGATTTTGAAAGGGGTTTTTTTTTACTATATGAGGAACTGTTGCTAGTAAGTCATGGACTATAATGATTTCAGTTGATAAATGATTTGTAAGTTCTCTGCTTTTTGTATGAATGAATCATTTGTTATGTAGAAGTTTTTGCCATTAGATATGTTTCTCTTTGGTTGTAGAATTCTGATTCCCAGTACATATATCCCGAGGGAGCCACTGGTCACAGAGGAATGTGGGAAAAGAGTTTTTCTATCATAGGATACAGTGTTCTGTCAGGTGTGTGAAATTAGCATTCATGTATACTGGGGTCACTTGAGGGGGGGGGGGGGGGGTACAAAGAATTGCCTTAAATATTGTACTTATATCCAGCATGTTTTCTACCATCCAAAATTAGTCAAACCCATATATATAGTCTAACACTTAAGGTCAGTAGTCATTGTTTAAACCCCTGTGTAACTTTATTGGCATCAAAGAATTCACATTATGACCTACTTTTTAAAGAATAAATTCTAAATATTTGTCTGAAAGTCATTTAGATTTCGGTCTTTATGCATAAAATTGTATTTTCACAATGAATTTAGAAGAAGAAGAAATAGATTATATATTTAAATTGTTTTGCAGGAGGATCGATTGGTGCTGTGAATGGTCTTCATAAATACAGAAAAGAGTTATTATTAAGAGAAGTAGAGGGTAAATTCATCCAGTGTTATTTATCTGCCTTAACATGCAGTTTTTTGTGATAGAGATAAATGCCTGGAAGAGCTGCAAAACTGTACATATGTAAACCCGTTAATTCGAGTTATTTTTTGCTTTTCACTAGGAGGACCAGCACGGCCCCGATTTCAGGAGTATTTCAAAGGATCTTCATATAAAGTTTTACGGAAACAGTAAGTAGTGTTCAGTCATTCAGAAACCCCAAACCACGGCCAAACCTAAACAAAATTCACTCTAACCATATACAGTAAACCAACAATTGTTCATGTGTGTGAAAAATTCCGGAGATTTCCCCAGAGTACCAATTTCTCGTGAAAGTCGGATAATGATAGTGTAGTGTGGGCTTACAAGAGTTGTTTAGATGTGTGCTCACTAGAGTATAAATGTGGGCTAACAAGAGTTGTTTAGATGTGTGTTCACTAGAGTATAAATGTGTGCATGTTAAGATATAAATGTGGGCTAACAAGAGTTGTTTAGATGTGTGCTCGCTAGAGTATAAATGTGTGCATATTAAAATATAAATGTGGGCTAACAAAAGTTGTTTAGATGTGTGCTCGCTAGAGTATAAATGTGTGCATATTAAAATATAAATGTGGGCTAACAAAAGTTGTTTAGATGTGTGCTCGCTAGAGTATAAATGAGGGCTTACAAGAGTTGTTTAGATGTGTGCTACCTAGAGTATAAATGTGGGCTTACAAGAGTTGTTTAGATGTGTGTTCACTAGAGTATAAATGTGTGCATGTTAAAATATAAATGTGGGCTAACAAGAGTTGTTTAGATGTGTGCTACCTAGAGTATAAATGTGGGCTAACAAGAGTTGTTTAGATGTGTGCTCGCTAGAGTATAAATGTGGGTTTACAAGAGTTGTTTAGATGTGTGTTCACTAGAGTATAAATGTGGGTTTACAAGAGTTGTTTAGATGTGTGCTCGCTAGAGTATAAATGTGTGCATATTAAAATATAAATGTGGGTTAACAAGAGTTGTTTAAATGTGTGCTCACTAGAGTATAAATGTGTGCTCACTAGAGTATAAATGTGGGTTTACAAGAGTTGTTTAGATGTGTGCTCGCTAGAGTATAAATGTGTGCATATTAAAATATAAATGTGGGCTTACTAGGGTGGACAGATAGAACTGACCGATGCCCAGACAACCCTGTTTTAGAGTTGAGCAAGTGAATTTTTAAATTAAAATAAAAATATAAGGTAATAATATTAAATGTATATGAATTGACAGCGTCGGTCGTGGATAAACTGAAAGTCTGTCAGCAATCATCCAGTGATTTAATAAAAATACATTCACCCCTCTAGTGAGAAATGACACAGATCACTAAAACACTTTGCTGATGTAAATAAAATGGTGTGATAATTAACTGATGTAAATAAAATGGTGTGATAATTAACTGATGTAAATAAAATAAAATGGTGTGATAATTAACTGATGTAAATAAAATGGTGTGATAATTAGCTGATGTAAATAAAATGGTGTGATAATTAACTGATGTAAATAAAATGGTGTGATAATTAGCTGATGTAAATAACATGGTGTGATAATTAGCTGATGTAAATAAAATGGTATGATAATTAGCTGATGTAAATAAAATGGTGTGATAATTAGCTGATGTACATAAAATGGTGATGTAATTAAACGGTGAATATAATTAGGTGATGTAAATAAGATGTGTGATAATTAGCTGATGTAAATAAAATGGTATGATAATTAACTAATGTAAATAAAATGGTATGATAATTAGCTGATGTAAATAAAATGGTGAATATAATTAGCTGATGTAAATAAAATGGTGTGATAATTAGATGATGTAAATAAAATGGTGATGTAATTAAACGGTGAATATAATTAGATGATGTAAATAAGATGTGTGATAATTAGCTGATGTAAATAAAATGATGTGATGATTAGCGGATGTAAATAAAATGGTGTGATAATTAACTGATGTAAATAAAATAGTGTGATAATTAGCTGATGTAAATAAAATGGTATGATAATTAGCTGATGTAAATAAAATGGTGTGGTAATTAGCTGATGTAAATAAAATGGTATGATAATTAGCTGATGTAAATAAAATGGTGTGATAATTAGCTGATGTATCTAGACTAGATAAGTTTATTCCAATTTTGGGTCCAGAGTGCATAACAGCCATCAGCTTATAAAGAAAGAAATTCAGAGAAGAGTTTACAACATTAACTACAGACTACATTAACTGCAAACTACATGTGGATGTAGCATATGGGGGAAACAAGTACATGTATGAATTGCAAATCAGGTGTATGCATAAGTAAATGGGCAATATCAGTGTTATACCAACATATGAATAATAAACTCTAAGGATTTTTGTAGTTTTAAAGCATTACCTTTTTTTTTTAAGTTTTAACTAAATATTCACTCAATATGACAATTACTGGTTTGTCTTTATTAATCATCAACGAAGTAAATTTGTCCTTATTTGTTAAATAGATCAAATAGATATAAGCATGTTTTTAACCAGCTGGTATATATAAATCGTTTGATAGATAGATGATGTAAAATATTACCTGATGTAGATATTTAATAAATGATTTGATTTCTCTTTCAGAGCATTGACAGCCATTTCAAAACAAAGTGCTTCCGGTGGACAGTCATTTGGAATAATTGGTAAAATGAAATTGAAGATTTTATTTCACCTGAGCCATTGGATCTAGTGAGCTATTCTGATCAAAATTTGTCTCTCATGTTTATGGTCTTTGTTATTGATGTTTTACTTCTCAAGAATCTGTGGGCCAGTTTGAACTGAACTTGTCAAAAAGCAGATTGTGGCCTTGCATGGCAAAGGGGGAGGTCCACAATAAGGACATAATGAAAGCATACATAGAGAATATTACATGGTAAAATTCATACCATATGCTTGTTAAAAATAAGCCCAAATGGCCCAATGTCAAACCAAGGGCTTGAGTTCAAAGTCTGATATTGGCCAAGGGAATTTTACCCTTTAGTACATACATACTTACATGTATTTCCTAACCATGTGCCCTTATTTTATTACATGTATTTTTTATGCATAATTGTTATGTCACTTGACTTGTCAATACAGGAATTAATTTCAAGAAAACAGTAGTACATCACATTGCAATTACAAATTAAAGAGTTCATTGGTTGTTTTTTTTCTTGATGTAATTAAATTCAAATTACAGAAAAATATGTATTTAGCATTTTTTTAATGGTCATGAAGTTTCTGCATTGAAATTCTTTTGAGAATCTGAGTTGGTGTAAATGGCTCTTGGGGTATTTCCCGTATCATTTTGATGGAGAAACATCATGATTAATTGATTTTGAATAATTATTTCAAATATTATTTCCATGAATAATGGCCTCCCATCACCGTTCAGTTTGCTGTTAGAGTAACTGACATTTTTCTTGGCGAGTAAATCTAAAGTTCCTCTAGAAATATGATTTCCAGTTATATATTATGTTTTGCTTGGTGGGATGATGCAAATCATTGTAACATCACAAGTGTCACATGGAATACACTTGTATTTATGTATAAGCATGTGATAAATGGGAATATATTGAGGAAAGTTTTAAAATACTTTATTTTTTAAGGTTTTTCTATATAAAGCAAACAAAAGGGTCTTTTATAAGAGGATCATACATATTTGTATGTGTTAAAACTCAGAAGTTTTCCTGTTTGTTTAGTTTTCCTGTAAGAGGAACAAATTTAAAATTACAATTTGTCATAGATATGTGCACATCTTCTAAAGCTATCCAGTAAGGGGTCTTAGCTCAGAATAGGACCACTCAGGCACAGGCACTCGACGTTTTAAATATCTATAATAAAAAAAAATTGTCTTCCTGTAAACATAATATTCACAAGGTATACCACGCCGCCATCTTGGTTTTCGTTTTTACCAGCTGCATCGCTTGAAAATTTCGGCGAAAAGTTCGATATAATACAATAATTAGAACCCTACCGTTTAGAAGCAACTCTGTCAAGGTCTTACCTCTCGCATCGTCATGGTGAACTGGAAATAAAGTCCATTTATCGGCTATAATCAACCGTCAAACATCATCTACTGCTTCTCAAATGCGAGAAATCGCTGAAAGGTGGATGTACGTAGACATAATTTTGGGATAGCCCTTTTTTCATTGGTCGATAAAATTAAAAATAGTAAATATTATAATTAGCAGTAAATATGTTCTAGTCAGCGAGGTAATAGATCTTGAACACTATTCTATTAATACATACTTTATTTATTTTTTTAAACGTTAAACATGATAACTTCACTTATTCATGCATTCGTTTCTGTTGAAAGTAAATTTCATAACGTAATAAGAAAACTTCAAAATTGAATTCACACACACACGCACGCGCGCCTACACGTGGGTATACTCTCAAACGTACACAGTAACATTTATACATCCAAATGTCCTGTCCTGCTTATCTGTAAATTTTCAGTGTTGTCACAATGGGTGAAATGACGTGGGTTGGAGTCGAAGCAGGGGGGGGGGGGGGGGTCATGAACATTTCCAATGTTATTTGGTAATGTGATAGATTTACTAAATTTCCCGTGCCAGCCTGTCCCGAAACCACACAATTGTGCCGAGTTTTATTGTTTGCAGGACTGCAACTACCCTGCATTCAGTGCCCCCCCCCCCCCCCCCTCCCTCCCCCTGCACAAGCGTCAGTGGGTACATTAGCAAGGAAATTCTCATTTGCATAATGATGTCAACTTCCGTCCCTAGATCAGGATTTATCGCATTTTGAGGAGCAGTAGACGATAGTTGATGCTTGATTATATTTGATCAATGGACATTATTTCGAGTTTTCCATAACGATGCGAGAGATAAGATATTGACAGAGTTGTTGCTAGACGGTAGTGTTCTAATTATTGTATTATATCGAACTTTTCGCCGAAATTTTCAAGCGATGCAGCTGGTAAAAACGAAAACCAAGATGGCGGCGTGGTATACCTTGTCAATATTATGTTTACAGGAAGACAATTTTTTTTATTATAGATATTTAAAACGTCGAGTGCCTGTGCACTCAGGCTCACATTTCTGTATAGACAGGGTAACTCGGATGAGAGTGGCTGATATAGGCCTCCTGGTTTTGATGTCCCCACCATGGATTGGCTGGGACATATAATGTTACCCCTTTCTGTCCATTCTGTCACAATTCTATCTCTGTTCATTATCTCTGTTATTGATACACATATAAAGCTGAAATTTGTTATATAGATACATAATATCAATATCCAGGTCTCGTTTTTTTTATTTAGTTCTGGTTGAGTAATTTTTACAGCGTTGTGCCCCATTGTCTTACAAAATTTCAAACCATTCAGTTTCTGCTTATGTGGACAATTTGAATTAAAATTTGGGATATATATATATATATATATATATATATATATATATGTATATATATATATGTATATATATATATATCTCATGATAATACACAGAGCAAATTACTATAAGGTTTCATCATCATCATCAACCAGTTATGATTATACAGGCCATGTATTAATCCTCATGTCGAGGGTGCGGCCTATCTGTCGAGAGCGAAGTCTTCCTCTCCACGCATGGCGATCCAGTGGGTTGGTAGAGTCCATGTTTTCATAAAGATTTGCACATATTCTAAAGCTATCCAGTAAGGGGTCTTACATGTAGCTCAGAATAGAACCACTCAGTCGGATGATTATATATTATGGCAGAGTAATATCCCTTGGCCTTAGAAAGTTTTTAAACAAATCAGTTCTGTCATACATGGACATTTAAAATGAAATTTGGATCTTCATATTTGGTTCCAGTTGAATGATTTTTGAAAGAGTTTAGCCATTTGGACATTGAAAATTTTATACAGTTTCCACTCCTTATCTCAGTCACACATGGTCATTTTGAATTGAAATTTGGGATATAGACAAGTATGTCTTGAGAATGTGCAGGCCAACCATGTTTAGAGTGTGATCAGATAAGTTTTGGAGGAGTTATGTTCATGGGGCAAGGACATTCTTGTTGCTCCGACACATTTAGGTGTTGTTTTGGGGTTGTTGGGTTGTTTTTTTATGCTAAAGGTACTTAAAATTTATAAAAGATGCCACCCATAGAATATTTTTTTGATTGTCTTAATAGAATTAGCTTGAATTTTGTTTACAAAGTACATTTGAGATTAATTTTACAAATGTGCTTTCATTAATTCTGAGAGTTTGGTTGATAATCGGATATTCCTATCTAGATTTATTAATAGATATACTAATTGTTTTGATAGCATTGTGGTACACTCTGGCCCATCTGGTCATCAACAAATCCACAGGATCAGAAAACAAATGGCACTGTATCCCTGCAGGAGTGATGGCAGGAATTTTGTACCAGCTACCAGATCAAATATTGCAGAAAGATGGTAACTTAAAGGATACTCTCTGACATT